>NW_006922243.1:586886-600675 GCF_000298275.1 Orycteropus afer afer
ATTTATTTTGTTCTTGTATTTTCTTCCAAAATTCTTCTAAGGTTTTTTCTGTGTTTTCTTTGGTCTGTCTCTCAATCCTTTGAAGACACCTAAAGATAATTCTTTTGAATTCCTTATCAGAGAGTTCCAATGCTGCTTCTTCCACGGGAATGTGTTCTGGGTCTGTATCCTGCTCCCTTGTTTCTACCATTTTGTCCTGCTTCTTTGTGTGGACTGTTATAGTCTGTTGTCTCCGAGGCATCGTGGTGGTATAGTATTTAGATTTCTGTTAACTGTTTGTGAAGAGCAGCCAAGGGTGATTCAGGCTCTTCTTGGTGGTTTTTTATCATTGGCCCATTGGTGGAGAAGGCAGTAGTGGCTCTCGCTCCATAAGTGAAGTTGCAGGAGGTGTGGTTGTAGTTGTGTCTTATGGAGACTGTTGTTGTCTCCCACTCAGTTAGACACAAATTACAACTGAATAACCATCAAAAAAATACTTTCCAGACTTGCGTGTCCAGAGTGTCTTTGGGGTTGCTGGAAAGCAGAGCGTGTTCTTAAGCCCCAGAAATCTGCCAGAGTGCTGCCTCTTTAATTATCCGAAATAGTCACGATGCTTTTAATCCTTCAAAATGGTGGCGCCCTACGGACTGGCAAAAAGTCCACAGCTCAGCCTGCCTTTCTCTTCACCTTGTCCGTTTATTCCCCAGCCACCATGCACTGTCCGCTGTGCAGTCCCTGGCTAGCAGGGCTAAGTTTTTGGTTAATTCTTAATTCCTACCACCACTCGGGAATCTACAAGCTGTCTGTGCCATCAGGATCGTTCATGATCGCTGCCTGACCGCAGCTCTGTATGTCTCCTTTTTTAGTATTTTCATGCAAATTCTTTTGCTAGTTGGGGTTTAGTCCACTTCTATATCCTTCCCTTCAAGGCTCACGGGTCCAGGATTATCTTCTGTATCTGTGTTAATTGGTTTCCCTCTTCTTTGTTGAAGTGGGTCTGTGCAGTCTTTCCGCCTAGTCCACCATCTTGCTGGTCTCTCTCTAATATTTTTCTTAAAGAAAAAAAAAAAAAAAAACCTACCAAACATTTCCCTAAGTGGTTCTAGCATTTTATCTTCTTAATAAAAAATACATGAACTTTCCCATTGTTCCACATTTTTGTCAACACTTAAAATTATCAGTTTAATTTTAGCTATTCTAGTTTGAACTCACCCCAAGGCACCTCAAAGACAGACCTGGAAATCTACTTTTAAAAGGTCATTGCCTTGGAAACCCTAGGGAGCATTTCTACTCTGCACACATGGGGTCACTGTGAGTTGGAACTGACTTAACAGCAACTAACAACCACAATAATGAGTGTGTAATGATGTCTTATTATAGGCTGAATTTACACTTCTGTGACTATTACTGATTTAGAAACTTTTAATTTGCATTCTGGCCACTTACAAATCTTCTACTCTGAGGTGTCTATTCAAATCTTTTGCCCATTTTAAAAAGGGAAAAAGTTCTTTGTATATTTCAGATATAAGTTCTTTGCCAGATGCATGTACTGCAAATATATTCTACAAATCTGTGGCTAGCTTCTTGATTTTCTTAATATTTTAAAGAATTGATATTTATAATTTTGTAGAAGTCTAATTTATTATTTTCTTTTGTGATGAGTAATTTTTGTGACCAAGGAAATCTTTGCCTACCCTCCAAATTCATTAATATTTTCTTGTATATATTCTTCTAAAAGATTTATAGTTTTAGCATCTAATTTATTCATTTACAATGCATTTCAAGCTGAGTTTTGTGTATAACGTGCAGTATGTACCACAGTTTACTTATTCTTCCATGTCGTTGTTGTTGTTCAGTGCTGTCGAGTTGGTGCCAATTCACAGTAGCCCTTAGTAATCAGCACAACAGAATGAAATACTAGCCCTGTGCTATCCTCACTATCACTGCTATGTTTTAGTCCACGGTTAAAGCCCGTGTGTCAATCCATCTCACTAAGGGTCTTTCTAATTTTTGCTGATCCTCTACTTTACCAAGCACGATGTTCTTCCCCAAGAGTTGATTCTTTCTGATAATCTGTTCAAAACACATGAGATAAAGTCTCACCAACCTAGTTTCTAAGCAGTGTTCTGGCTGTACTTCTTCCAAGATAGATTTGTTTGTTCTTCTGGCAGTCCATGGTTTATTTAATATTCTTCATCAGCACCATAATTCAAATGTATCAATTTTTCTTTAGACTTCTTTATTCATTATTCAGCTGTCCCATGCATATGAGGCAACTGAAAATACTATCATTTGGGTCAAGGATCTCTATTTTTTCCATCAAGATAACCAATTGTTCCAACATCCTCTACTGAAATGACTTTTCTTTCCTTATTAAATTATATTCCTATGTTTGTCAAGTATTAATTAGCCATTTATGTGTAGGTCTAACCCTGGCCTCTTATTCTATTCCATTAAATTTTATGTCTAAATGTTCTTTCTTTTTTCATTTTTCCCACTTTTGGTTATAAAAACAAAAACTCACTGCCATCAAGTGGATTCTGATTCATAGTGACCCTACAGGACAGAGTACACTGTCCCACGGGGTTTCCAAGGATATTTGTTAATCTTTATAGAAACAGACTACTTCATCTTTTGCATGAACCACTGACCATTTGGTTAGCAGCTCAATGCTATGATCACAGTTCCACCAAAGGTCCTATCTTTGGATTGCCTTGGTATTTTTTAGTAGTTCTTTCTAGCTTATCTATTGTTTTTATTCCTTTTTAACATATCTGTAGTGCCTAAGGCATTAGACTGCTAACAAGAAGCTGGCAGTTCAAATCCATCAGCCACTCCTCAGAAGGATGGTTGGGCAATGTACTTATGTACAGTGAAATGCACAAAACTAAAGTGAGGTTGGGCGATCCTACTTCCGTAGTGATACTGCCTCGGAAACCCAAGGAGGGGTCGCTATGAGTCGGGGCCGACTAGACGGCAAACAACAACAACAAAGTGACATGGGTCAATGCATTTTTTTACAGTGTTCCCTCCTCTCCCCTCCCAACCCTAGCAACCAACAAAGAAAGTTTCCCTCCATAGATAAACCTTTCCTTGACCCGCCACAACAACGAACTAATACTATAATTGTCCTTCTGTGATTGACTTATTTCACTCAGCATAATGTCCTCCAACTTCATCCATATTATGCAATGTTTTGCAGACTGTACATTATTCTTTCATACTTCATAGCATTCCATTATGTGTATGTACCATAGTTTGATCATCCACTCTTCTGTTATAAATCTTAGAGATAAGTCCCTTGCCAGATATGCCATTGTCGGCAAATATGAATTTGTTGCTGTCATTTTTGTTATGTGCTTTCTCATGGTGTCGATTTTGTTCCATATAACTTTCTATGCTGAGCTTGTTCTGTTCATGAATCGTGTTATTACTTACTTCATTGCTATTGTTTTAGTACTTGGCAAACATTTATACTGGTCCTCTTTTTTGATGTGAAGGTTTATCATTTTTCCTTGGGGTTACCATGTGATTCATAGTTTTCTTCCCAAATTTAGAGAAGTCCATTCTATCTTGTAGTTGCCTTGACTTCCCTACCATCTAGAAGCTCTGTAATGACATAGTTTTTTCCCTTTCTTTGGTTTGTAGTTGTCCTCATTTGTCAATTGATGTCTCTGGTTCCTGGTTTACAATCCCATAGGCCTATTTACTTTGGATACTTCCATAGCTGGGTTATATCATCATGTGTGCTAATGGTCAGTTGTTGTTGGCTGTTGTTGCTTCTCTGTCAGAAGGACTCCCTTTAGCGTCTCTCATAAGGTTGGTCTTGTTTCAACAAATTCCCTCAATTTCTGCCTATCTGGAAATGCCCTAATTTCACCATCATATTTGAGGGACAGTTTTGCTGGGTACATAATTCTTGGTTGCAAATTTTTCTCCTTCAGTGTTTTATATATATCATCCCATTGTCTTCTCACCTGCATGGTTTCTCTTCAGAAATCCTAGCTTCGTCTTATTGGTTGCCCCTTGTAGGCAACTTTTCATTTTTCCCATGCTGCTCTCATGATTCTCTTTGTCTTTGGTTTTGGAAAGTTTGATGATGATATGTCTAGGTGATTTTCTTTTGGGGTCTATCCTGTTTGGGGTTCACTGGACTTCCTGAATGGATATATTTTCATCTTTCTTCATACCAGGAAAATTATCTTCCAACAAATCTTTGACAATTTTATCTGTGATTGTATTAGTCTCTTCATGTTCTGGAATTCCGATTGCAAGTAGCTTATTCCTTTTGATGGTATCCCCCATGAATCTTAGGCTTTCTTCATTTTGTCTTTTTTCCTGATTTATCCCTTTCCAAAGAAGTGTTCAGGTATTTTGCCTTCAATCTCCCCAATTCTGTCTTCCATTGATTCAATTTTGCTCCTTTGCCCATTCAATATGTTATCTATTTCTGAAAATTAAATATTAATCTTCTGGATTTCTGTGTGTAGATTTTGTATCGTTTCTAATTTTTGATTGATTTTGTCATTTTGTTCTTGTATTGTCTTTCAAAATTGTTCTAGGGTTTTCTCTGTTTTCTCCTTGATCTCTCAATTAAAGATACCTAAATACAATTCCTTTGAATTCCCCATCAAGGAGTTCCAATGCTGCGTCTTCCTCAGGGATGTGTTTTGGGTTCGTATCCTGGTCCCTTTGTCTCCTGCTTTATCTTGCTTCTTTGTATGGACTGTGATGCTCTGTTGTCTCTGAGGCATTGTGACATTTTTGTGTATATTTAATTGGTGACTGTGTGTGGAAGTGACTTGTTTTTTTTTCTTCTCTGCTTTGTTTGTATGTTATCTACACAAGGAGGGTACTGTGCTATGCTTCTCTATTTGCTAGTGGGCAGCACTTATACACTTACCACTTGCCTCCTTTCCTGTTGTCAGCCTCTTGTATGTCCCTGCCGCCTTTGGCGAACAGAGCCTATTCCTAGGTCCTTGGAATCCGAATGAGGATGCTATCACTTTAAAATCCAAAATGATTGCCACTTGTAAAGATTCAAAATAGCTGTGCCCTCAGTCACTTTAAATATCCAAAAGGGACACCGCTTGTAAAGATTCAAAATGGCTGCGCCCTCGGTCATTTTAAATATCCAAAATGGCCACTGCTTGTAAACAATCAAAATGGCTGCGTCCTCTGGACAGGAGAAAGTCAACAGCTCAGGTTGTCTCCCACCTTGTTGTTCCCCTTCCTAGTCATAGGCCACCAGTGCAGTCATCCCTGCAGCTCTTGGTGACCAGGGCTGATCTTTTTTAGTCACTTCTCAGATCCCAACACCACTTGCAACTATTCAGGCTGTTGATCCCATCGGAGTACCTGACAGTCCGTAGCTCCATCTCTGTAATTACTGTTTTCCTTCAGGTTTTCTCACTAGTTGGTTCCTAATCCACTTCTGTATAGTTCCTTTGAAAGCTCAGGGCTCCAGGATTATCTTCTATGTATCTGTCAACTGGTTTTTCTTTTCTCTTTTGAAGAGGGTCTGTGTTGCTTATCTTACTACTCTTCCATCTTACCAAAGTTCTTCCTCTAATTACTTTTTCTATTATAGAAAAATACATATAACATTTGCCATTTTAACCACTTTTAAATATAAACAGTGACAGTAATTACATTCACCAGATTGTGCAATTATCACTACTGTCCTTTTTCAAATGTTTTTAATCTCCCTAAATAGAAACTATGAATCTGTGGGTGGTACAAAATGGTTAAGTATTTGGCTACTAACTAAAAGGTTGGTTGTTTGAATCCACCTAGAGGCATCTCTTAGGAGCTCTGGTAGCAGAGTGGCTAAAGCACTTGACTGCTAACCAGAAGGCTGGCGGTTCAAACCCACCAGCCACTCCTCGGAAGGAAGGTTGGGCAATCCTACTTCCGTAGTAATAATGCCTCAGAAACCCAAGGAGGGGTCGCTATGAGTCGGGGCCGACTCGACGGCACATAACAACAACAACAACAACAACAACAACAACAACAACAGAGGCACCTCAGAAGAAGGTCCTGTCCTGGTCATCTACGTTTATTAAATCACAGCCACTGATATACTATGGAGCACACTTCTACTCTAAAACACATGAAAAACCCTAAAACATCATGAGTCAGAATTGACTTCACGGCAACTGGTTTAAACAGAAACTCAGTGGCCTTTAAGTATTAACTCCACTGCCCTCATTCCCAGTCCCTGGTAACCACTAATGGGCTTTTTTATCTCTTTATATTTGCCTATTTTAAGTATTTCAGATAAGTGGGGTCATACAGTATTTATCTCTTTGTGTCTGACTTACAGCACTCAGTAATGTTTTCAAGGTTCATCCATGTCATAGCATGAATCAGAACTTCATTTCTCCTTATGGTTGAATAATATTTCACTGTATGGATATACCACATTTTATGTATTCATTCATAAGGGACACTTCGGTTTTGTCTACTATTTACCTATAGTAAATAAAGCTGCAATGAACATTTGTATACACGTATCTGTTTGAGTCCCCATTTTCAAGTCTTTTGGTTATATACCTAGGAGTGGTATTTCCAGATCATATAGTAATTCTAAGTTTAATTTTTAGAGGAATGATGGTGCAGTAGTTAGGCACTTAGCTGCTACACAAAAGGTAGGCATTTTAAAACCACTAGCTGCTCCATGGGAGAAAGATTTGGCAATCTGCTTCTGTAAAGATTACAGCCTTAGAAACAATCTATGGGGCAGTTCTATTCTGTCCTACAAGATAGCTGTGGGTCAGAATCAAATCTACAGCAACAGATTTTTGTTCTTTTTAAATGATTATTCTATGGTTTATAATATGCATTTTTAATTTATCACAGCCTGTCTTCAAATAATGTACCACTTCACATACAAAAAGGAGCTCTGGTAGCATAGTGCCTAAGGCATTTGACTGCTAACCAGAAGGCTGGTGGTTCAAACCCACTAGCCACTCTTTGGAAGGAAGGATGGACAATCTACTTCCGCAATGATACTGCCTCGGAAACCCAAGGAGGGGTCACTAAGAGTCAGATTCAACTTCACGACAGTGAGTTTGGTTTGGTTATATATAAGAACCTTACATTAGTATACTTCCATTTCCCTCACTCCTCCTTTGCCTGTTATCACACTTTCTTCTAAATATTGATATAAACCACTGTAACAGTAAATTATCTTTAAAGAATTTTTAAAAATTGAAGAAAAATATCTTTTATATTATTCACATATTTACCATTTCAGGTGCTCTTTATTCCTTTGTGCTGAGTAAAATTTGTACCAGGTATCATATTCTTTTAGCTTAAAGAATGTCCTTTAACCTTTCTTATACTGCAGCTTTGCTGGCAATGAATTCTCTCAGTGTCTGTTTGTCTGAATATGTCTATTTTGTCCTCATTTCCAAAAGGTACTTACACTGGATAAAAAATCTTAGACTGAGTGTTTTTCCTTCAACATTTTAAAGTTGTGTTCCACTGTCTTTTAGCTTGTACTGTTTCTCATAAGAACTCTCATGTCACTTAACTTTTCTTACATGTAATCTTTCCCCCTCTTTGGCTGCTTTTAAGACTTTTTAATACTGCTTCTTAACTATAAAGAGCTCTTTTGGCATAGTGGTTTGAGTTTTTAACTATATAATTATGAGGTACGTTGGTATAGCTTTCCTTTGTGTTTAACCGGCTCCAGAGTTCATTGAGCTTTTGGATCTATAGGTATTTAGTTTACATCAAATGTGGAATCTTATAGACCATTAATATTTCAAATATTCTTTTCTGCTCACCCTCACCCCTTTTCTAGGACTCTAATCACAGACACATTTGAACACTTAATATTTTTCCAGTTAACTGAAGCTCTGGTCACTTTTTTTTACCCATTCTTTTCTCCTTTCCATGCTTCAGTTAATTTCTATTATTTTTACCTTCAAATTTATTGATTGTATTCCTTTCCTAGCACTGTCAGAAAAACAGTACTATGAACTAGGTAGCTTAAAGCAACAGAAATTTATTGTCTCATAGTTCTGGAGACTAGAAGTCTAAAATCAAGGTATTGGCAGGGCCATGCACTCTCTGAATGCCCTTGTTCAGAAGATGCCACTTGCCTTTCTCTCAGCTTCTGGTGTTGCCAGCAATCCTTGACTTATAATACATCACTACAATCTATAGTGTTCTCCCTGGCCTGTGTCTTTTCTTATAATAAAGACATCAGTCATACTGGATTAGGAGCTCACTTTGCTCCAATATGACCTTATTTTAAACTTAACTAATTACACCTACAATGGCCCTGTTCTCAAATAAGATCACATTCTGAGGTCCCAGGAAGGATATGAATTTTGGCTGGTATTATTTAACTCAGTATACAGACTTCCAAAGTATACCTGATACTCAACATATTCAATGACTTTTTCATTTCAAAAACTGTATTTTTAATCATTAGTTCCATTTGAATCCTTTATATATAGATTGTCAATTTCCCTTCATGTTTTTCCTCTGAATGCTTGAGTGTACTTATAATTGCTGCTTTAACATCTTTGTTTGCTTATTCCATCAACTCTGTCATTTCTGTGTCTTTTTTCTTTGACTGTTTTTACTCTTAGTTATGAGTCATATTTTTCTGCTTCTTGGAATATCTATTAATTCTTGACTAGATGCTGAACATTATAAATGTTACATTATTGAGTATCTGGATTTTGTTATGTTTTAAAAAACACTGAATTTTGTTTGAATGATAGTTACTTGCAAATCAGCTGCATACGCTCAATGCTTAAACAAGACATTCACTTACATACTTGTACTCCACTAATAAACAAGATACATACACATGCTTACCTACACGTTCACTCACAAAATGACAAACTCATGCCCACCACACTCACATTCACACAATTTAACTCACATGCTCAAGCATCACACACATTCTCACTCACGTACTCATACACATTCACATTATCTCTTCATACATCACACCCCCACACACTACCACACATAACCAAACATTCAAACTCACTTTAAAGCACACATGCTTACATGTCACACACTCTCACAAGCTCACACACTCATATGCTACACACATCTCACACATGCTCACACTACATATCTTCATTCAGTCATACAAATAACATTCACATGCTCACACATTTACTCATACACCCTGCTTGCTCATTTATACACATCACTCATGTTAACACACACCACAAAATCTAAAACACACTCATACACACAACACATATACATACCTGACAGACACTCATAATCACACCAACTGACATGTTCACATTCACACCTTACTCACATGCAGTCACTCACATGCTCACACATTCATATGCTCACATTCACACTCACTCACAATCATGCTCATACACATTCACATGCTCACATCACCCATATTCACACAACTCACTCGTAGACACTCATGAACACTCACATAAACCACATATACATACATGCTCACTCATACACTCTCACTCACACAAACCACTCACAGAAATACACACAATACACACACACTCAAACATGTAATCATATACTCACACATGTAATCACACACTCACACAAATCAATCACACTCTCAGAAACACTACACACTCATACATACCACACACACACACACACTCACATATACTCCCACCTTTCACACGTCTATCTTCAGGCAGTGTTCCACCCCTGTTCACAGCTGCTAGTGTCTGTGGCAGGCCTAAGGCATGTCATATACCCTTCCATGTCTCTGTCATGTGCTCACAGGGAGAGGGAGCCATGATCAGAGAATGAACTTCAGCTAGACAAATCATCACCCATTTCACAGTGGCCATAATAGGGCCACCCTGGGATTCAGGACCACATAAAATTGTCAGTGCTCTGTGTTTTAAACGTAACAGTAAAACGCTATGTGGGTGGGGAGGATGATTAACCAATGGGTCTACCCTCCAGCCCCAAACATTTCAATATGGAAGCACATAAAGTCAGAGTTATCTAGCATATTCCAATTTCAGACTTAAACTGTGGAGAGATTTGAAGTTTCAACCTAGAGACAGGGACTGTGGGTCCACCTGCCCAGGTTCCAGCTCCAGCTTGGTTACTCAATCTCTCATATAAAGCCATAGCCAAGCACTCCCAGGGCTACCCAGAGCTAGACTTGCAAACAGAAGAGTTAATGAGGGCTTGCATCTCCTGGACAGGAGAAATAATAGGAAGGAGACAATGGCGTTCTGAATATGGGGAAGCCTATGGACAAAGCTGGCTCCTTGAGATCTTCCTTTTATATATTCTCTGGCAGAGGCATCCAGAACACTCCACAAGCAATCCAGAGGAGAGGAAAAAAGCAGGCAATACTCACCGGTTAGTGGAGCCGTTATAGCAGTAATTGGGCAGGAAGTCATAGTTAAGCTCCCAGAAGACATGGAGAGTGATTCTTCCATAGGGGGCTGACACATTGTGATTGGCTTCACGGAACATGGCATCAAAGCTGTCCAGTGTCAGGTACTTGCTCAGCAGCTTGTGAGTCATGCGGTTTATTTCTAAGAGGCCATCCAACTCCTAAAGCACCAAAGGAGACAGAGGTTTGAGAACAGAGCTGATGCAGAGGGCAAAAAGAGGGTTTGTTGAGGTCCAATGGCACAGCTCCAGCCTCCTGCACAGGCAGAGACAGTGCCCTCATGGGTGCATGGTGGGGGCACATTCAGATGCTGGCTGTGGATAGGGGATGGCACTGAGAGGCATAATGATGGAACTGGTTTGTCTGCAGGCCTATGCCAAGAGTACACAGGACAAGGTTACATTAGGTGAACTAGCTTACTTCTTATACCTGAATTCATCACACCTCCCTGGCAGCCAGCCCTTGGCTGTCTCATCTGGGCTGTTATCCTTTCTTCACAGCAGCCATCTCTGTACTGCCTATTACCCTCCCACAGAAGAGGAGTCCACTCCAACAAAGCAGCCCCAATGGGCCATACCCTCACCTCACAACATGCTCAAGCTGTCACAGCACCTCTTCCCTACCCCTCAGTGTGCCCACATTCCAAGCTCCTCTCAACATCCTTGCCCTGGTACCACTCTTTCTCTGGGAGGCCTGCTACTTGGCCTACTCTGCCTCTCCTCGTAGCCTTGAGACGCAGCAACTCACAAATATTCATACCAGTCTCTGAATTGTATTGGTCTGTTCCCTAGAGCTTACATACCCTTTTGCCCCCTTACCTATCGAAGCCCCTGTGCAGGGTACCTCAACATATAATTTTGTGGTGGAATGAGTTCCTTTATGTGGCCTTTAGCCTTGGTTCTTTGAAAAACAGTTTAGGATTTTTTTTCCCTAAACCCTTTGCCCTATCTTTAGAGAAGCAACTTAGAAAATCTCCAAGTTGCTTTCTGCCCTAGAAAATTTGTTGGTTTTGCTCAGGAGAGGAGCTGGTCTCTGCCTGCAGAAAATATTACTTTTGTGTAAGACCGGAGTTGACTAACATCTCACAGGTAATTGAGAATTGGCTGACCTCTGGTCTGGTGAGGGAAGCCCCACCTTGTAACTGATGAGGACTAGTGCATATGGAATACTGAAATCAGAGTTTCTCAAAGCTTTTTGGTTGGCAGGAACTAGGAGTGTGCTCTTTGGGACACAGAAGCCCCTCCCCAGCCTGGTTAAAAAAAAAAAAAGAAATAAAGAAAGAAAGCTATAGCTAAGGAAGCTGGCAGCTAAAAGCTAAGTTCAGAGAGAGAGTCAGTTGGGACCAGAGTGATCCTGAACCTCCTATTACTGGGTATGAGATGAACTAGTCAGCTACAGTGAATTATCTGAGGTCTTGATGAAGAACTATCCTAGCAGTGAGCATTTCTGGTCCAAGAGCTATCCTATAAAGCTGTTCTGGTTGATAAATTGCATCTTGTCTTCTGAATTGTTTTTGTTACTTCTTGTAGAACCTGATCTGAGTTACAGCTTGTTATTTCCCTAATAAACTACAAAGCTATGAACATAGTCTGTGACTTCTGTGTTGCCACTGTAACAAATTATCAAACCTAGTAGAGTGCCAAGGGAGAACTGGCTGGTATCTGAAATGGTGCAGAAGTTGGAAAGCTGAGGTATGTCTGACCTCCACCTCACAGAAACTAACTTTCTGCTGATCCTGATTCTTACCCCTCCTGAATTTAGACAATTATGCTTAAAGCTTTACATGAAAGAATAAATGAATGGCCTGGAATTAGTTCTCAAAATAAATAATTTGACACTGCCTTTCATCCCAAACTGCTTGTCCTCTTGCTCTAGCACAGGGGCAACATTTACACTTGGAAGCTGGTACAGTGGTCAGGCTGAGGAACCACTCTCCCGGCCATGGAGTTATGTTTCTCCATGGGGGCTCCCAGGCCATCTGTCTGAGCCCTAGATTTTCTTTTCCATTCAAGTTTGTGAGCAAGACAGTCAGCTTAGACTCAGGCCCAAAGACAATCCCGGCATGTTGCACATACAGCTCACTATACACCTACTGCACTGCGCAACCATACAAAGAGGTGGGCTGGGTAGGCTTATGGGCAACCCACTGAGGCTCACTGAGATACACTGAAATATTACATTTGTGTAAATATTACTTTTGAGGTCACACCTGGTCATGATACACTTATAGGGCCTGGGTAAGGATGGGGCAGAACAAGGCCCACAAATGACCCCCCAAAGGACCATATGAATAGGGAATGAAAATGATGCATACCCCCATTGCTCAGGGATAGAACACATGCCATCAAGGAGACAGGTGGGTCTCTACTAGGCTGCAGAGAAGCCAGAAGACCCTGGGAAAATATGACACACTGAATTCAAGTTTCCTATGTGCCAAAGGAGATGGTAAGCCAGACAGATAGGCCTCAAAGTTCACATGTAACAAGAACGGCCTAGTGAACTTGAAAACAATGAGAATTCCCAGACCAGAAGGGGCTCTGGTGGTGCAATGGTTGAGGCACTTGGCCGATAACCAACAGGTTAGTGGTTCAAATCCATCAGCTGTTCCATGAGAGAAAGATGAGGCAGTATGCTTCTGTAAAGGTTAACAGCCTTGGAAACCCTATGGGGAAGTTTAGCTCTGTACTACAGCATCACTATGAGTCAGAATCAACTCAATGTCAGTGGAATTTTTTGGGTTTATCCCAGACCAAGTGCATCAGAACATCCAGGGGAAGAGCTCAAAAGCACACCTTCTGGTGATTCTTGGTGATAGGAAAGTCTAATGAACACTAAGCTGTCTCTAAATTAACACATTCTATGTTAAAACTACTTTTTGTCTGCTTATGTTAGGTTTGAAGTCAGTGGTTATTGAGTGGCAGAATTCTCATCTTCCATGGGGGAGACTGGGTTCAGTTCCCAGACAATGTACCTTATACATACAGCTACTATCCATCAATGGAGGCCTGCATGTAGCTATGATGTTGAATAGTTCCAGACTAAGATAGACTAGGAAGAAATCTACTTCCAAAAATCAGTCAATTAAAACTCTGAATCACAATGATCTGAGCAACAACTGATCAAGGGATCAGAACAGGACCGAGCAGCATGTTGTTCAGGTGTGCACAGTCTCCACAAGTTAGCACCAACCTGATAGCAACTAATGTAAAAACATTAGGTTTTATGAGAGCTGCATGAAGATATGCTGATTGAAATACATTTTCTTGAACCAAGTAGGCCATAACAGACATTTACTATTTTAGCTTTATAAAAAATTAATTTTTTATGTGTTTTAAAATGCAAATCAAAACAACAATGAGATACCATCTTGCTCCAGCACTAGTAGCAAAGTTCAACAAGACAGAAAATAACAAATGCTGGCGAGGTTGT
>NW_006922243.1:601720-603390 GCF_000298275.1 Orycteropus afer afer
TGTGGTAGTTAAGGTTGTGTGTCAACTTGGCTGGGCCTGGTTGAGTGGCTGGGCAGCTGGATGTAGTATTCACTATGGAAATAGGATTGCCCAACTTTTCCTTCCAAGGAGTGGCTGGTGGGTTTGAACCCCAAGCCTTCTGGTTAGCAGTCAAGTGCTTTAGCCACTATGCTACCAGATCTCCTTTGGACCTTTAATGGACTTAAATTAATGGACTGCCATGTGGTTTGGTAACATTGGGACTATGCCTTCTTACTTGCCAACCTTGGGCTTAGACTCAACAGCTAGCAGCTGTCAGAGTGAAGAAAAGTGTCTACCTTCACCGGGCGGGAAACAAGAGGCAGAGCTGAAGCCCAAGCTTAAGGGGCTTTAATCCAAACCCTAGAGCCTGGCACTCTGAATTCAGACTTAAAGCCTCCAAACTGTTAAGAGAATAACTACTGTTTGTTCAAGCTATCCCAACAGTGGTTTATTTTTGTCAGAGCAGTACTAGGCAACCAGAACAACGGGTCAATGTTTTTTTTTTTGGGGGGGGGGGTTGTTCCCTCCCCTCCCCTCTCACCCTGGTAACCAAAAGAAAGTTTCCTTGTGTGTGTATATAAACCTTTCCTTGACTAATGACTCAATACTGTATTTGTCCGTCTGTGAATGACTCAGCATAATGTCCTCCAAGTTCCTCCATGTTATGTGGTATTTTACAGATTCTACACTATTCTTTAGTGTTGCATAGTATTCCCTTGTGTGTATGTACCAGGTAAGTATGTGGGTACATACCAAGTTTGGTTATCCATGCTTCTGTTGATGGGCACCTAGGATGTTTCCATCTTTCGGTTATTGTATATAGTGCCTGCAATGAACATGGGTATGCATGCAGCTGTTCTAGGCCTGGCTCTCACTTCTTTAGGGTATGTATCTAGTAACAGGATTGCTGTGTAGAATGTTACTTTTAATTCCAGCTTTTTAAGGAATCACCATACTGCTTTCCACAGTGGTTATATCATTTTACAGTCCCAGGAGCAGTGTATGAGAGTCCTAATCTCTCCACGTTTGCCAGCATTTGTTATTTTCTGTCTTGCTGAACTTTGCCATTACTGCTGGGGTGACATGGTATCTCGTTGTTGTTTTGATTTGCATTTTGATGGCTAATGATCGTAAGCATTTCCTCAAGTATTCACCAGCTACCTGAAAATCCTCAAAACCCATCACCACATGTAAATATTCAGGCTGTTGGTGCCATCAGAGTAGCTGACAGTACACAGCTATGTCCATCTCCTTTCTCACTGTTTTCATTCAGGTTTTTGCACTAGTTGATGCCTAATCCACTTCTGTATACTTCCTTTCAAAGCTCAGGGCTCCAGGATTATCCTCTGTATCTCTGTCAATTGGTTTCTCTTCGCTTTGTTGAAGAGGGTCTGCGTAGCTTGTCTGCCTATTCTGCCAACTTACTGGAAGTCTCCGAGTTAATTTAAAAAAAAAAAAAAACTAAAATTGACCTTAAGTAGTATAGATTTTTAGAAAAGTTCAAATTTTATTGTGGCTTAAGAGGTCTTATCAATTAAAAAAGAGAAATGCAAATCCTGTAATATTACTACACTTAGATAATAAAATCTCAACTCATATTTATCCACACTGCTTTCCTCTCTTTCAGTTCAGAATACTATTAGGTCTTT
>NW_006922243.1:603530-608541 GCF_000298275.1 Orycteropus afer afer
CGAGGCAGTATCACTACGGAAGTAGGATTGCCCAACCTTCCTTCCGAGGAGTGGCTGGTGGATTTGAACTGCCAGCCTTCTGGTTAGCAGTCAAGTAAGTGCCTTAGGGTTTAGAACACAAAAATGTTATATTTTCATCTTATATGGGAGCTAAGTTAGCTTTCTTTACTAAGAAGGGTATGCCTGAAGGTATTCAAAACCATGACCTGTGTGGAAGAGTTTGTAAGCTGAAACACAGGTGTCATTTAACAGTTTAATTTATTATTCATCAAACTTTACTACACCTGTACTTACAGAATAGGCAGACAAGCTACACAGAACCTCTCAACAAAGAAACAAGAAACCAATCGAAGCAGATAATCATGGAACTCTGAGCTTCAAAGAGAAGGATAAAGAATTGGATTAAATACTGACTAAGAGAAAAAAACTGAATGAAACTGACTAAGGAGACAGACGGAGCTGTAGACTGTCAACTGGCCTGCCAGCAGAGACATTTTGAGTATTTGCAAGTGATGTTCCATCCAGGAAGCAAACTGTTAATTGGGGACACTTGCTGAGGAATGCACAGGTAACCGCAGTGATGGCTGATGGCAGAAAAAACACAATATTCCCCACAATAGAGCTGTGGTCATCCCCTACTGCACTAACCTTCTAGACTGGCAAGCTATTCCATCCTGAACAGAGTGCTCTACTACCAAGTGCCTTCTGGGCAGGCCAGAACTGGTCCAAGGAGTAGATACCCTGCACCTAGCCACCATTTTAGCCAGTAAGAAGACCAGACACCCTACATCCAGCTGCTTTGGGGGATGGCAGATATTTTTTCTCCGAAAGGGACCCTGCACCAAGCTGTTTTTGAGACAGCAGGAAGACTATCTGGGACCAGATGCCCTAACCACAGCTGCTTTTTGGGCCATCAGAAACTGCCTCTGGAAACCAATGGCTTGCTCCTGGTAACCTCTTGATGCACAGGAACTTCTTGATCCAGATGCTCTGCCCCTAACTGCCTTCTGAGTAGACAGGAACTAGTTCTGAGGTCAGTTACTTTGCTCCCAACACCTTTTTGGGCTCACAGGAACTTTTTCTGAGAGTATGGGGCCTGTACCCATGTGACTTTCAAGATAGCAATAACTTTTTCTGGAACCACACACCCTGTCCTCAGCCACTTTTGGGGTTGCAAGAAATTCCTTCTGAAACCAAGCACCTTGATCCAAGCCACCATTTTGGACAGTAGGAGCTTTTTCAGGGTGGAAGAGCCCTGCCCCTAGATATCTTCTGGGTCAGCACAGGAACTTATTTGGGATCAAGCTCCCTTCCCCAATTGCCTTCTCGGTAGGAAGGGACCAGATACACTGCTCCCTGCCACCTAAGTGGCCAGGGGGAACTCTGCACATTTGCACTATTTCACCCTCCACATTTTCTTTTCTTTTCTTTCTCTTTTAATTATTCTTTGTTTCTTCCTTTCTTTGTATATTTTCTTCTTTCCATCCCCTGGTTCTTATTTTTATTCCTTTTTACGGTACCCTTCTTTTTTATTTCTTATTTTTTAATTTTTGTTTTTCCCATCCTGTTTTGCATTTTTCTTATCTATTCTTTTTCTCTTTCTCTCCTTTCTTATTTCTCCTATGCCCAGATTTTATTTTTCTTTTCTCTTTATCCTTCTTTTGTTTTTTCTTTTCCCTTTTCCTTTTAATTTAATTTTCTTTTCGTGGTTATTGTCGTTGGTTTATAATCTTTGTGGTTTTTTTCCTCATGTTTTTAATTTTCTTTTCTGGTAGCTTTCTTTTTTGGTAATTGTTCTTATCTCCCACCTGATGGGAGATAAACCAAACATTCTCACACAACCCATCTACACCCACATATCCTGCAGCCCTACCAACTATATAAAGACTATCACCTGCTTCTGCTTCAACTGATCAACCACAGACGAGGGCCAATACAAGCCCAACCCACCATCAAAAGGTCTACATGAATAGCTAGCCGACATATGTACACACATTCTCATCTTCTGTCATATTCACCAGGAGACAGATGACGAGTGCCTAAGTGCTGCCCAACTACTGAATAGAGTAGCACAACAGCCCTACTCTCTCAGATATATGTTGTTATGTGCCGTCGAGTCAGACCTGACTCATAGTGACCCCTCCTTGGGTTTCCGAGGCAGTATCACTACGGAAGTAGGATTGCCCAACCTTCCTTCCGAGGAGTGGCTAGTGGGTTTGAACCGCCAGCCGTCTGGTTAGCAGTCAAGTGCCTTAGCCACTATGCTACCAGATATAGTTAAATAAAATTAAAAAAAAAAAAAAACGGCATGAATCACACCAACATATAATCACCAATTAAATACAATGACATCACAATGTCTGGGAGAAAACTGACAATCCCATTCACACAAAGAAACAAGATAAAATAGTAAAAAAAATATGGACCAAAATACAGAGCCAGAAAACATCACTGAGAAAGAAGTGGCACTCAAACTACCTGATACGGAATTCAAAACAATTATATTTACATACCTCCAAAAGACTGAGAGACAAATGAAGAAAACACTGAAAAATCAAACAAAGCACTGAGAAAATTAAGGAAGGAAAACAAGACAATTTTAAGAGGAATTTATGAAAATAATATAAGAACAAACAGAAAAAAAAATTAAAAAGTTAGAAACCATACAAAACCGCAAATAGAAATCCAGAAGATTGATATTAATATTTCAGAAATAGACAACACATTCAAAGGGAAAAGGAGTGGAATCAAAGCAACGGAAGACAGATTTAGTGAGACTGAAGGCTAATCCCTCAATACTGCTTTGTTAAGGGAAAAATACGGAAAAAAGAAAAAAAAAAGAGGAAGAAGAAGAAAGCCTAAGATTTACATGAGACACTATCAAGAGGAATAATTTATGTGTGACTGACATTCCAGAAGAGACAAATAAAACCACAGAGAAAACTGTCAAAGATTTGTTGGACGAGAACTTCCCTAATATAATGAAAGAAAAAAAGGTATGATGGGGTGGGGTATAAGAGTAACAAGTGGAATATCCAGTCATTCACGTCTGGAATGTCCTTGCAGTTCCTGGCAAGTGCAGCCTATCCTTAGGTTCCTGGAAGCTGAGAGAATACTGTGGCTTTAAATATCCCAAATGGTTGAACCGTTTGTAAACATTCAAGTTGGCTGCACCCTCTGGATAGTCAAAAGTCCACAGTTGACCCTGTCTCACTCTTCGCTGCTTCTTCTTTTATACACCGGCCACCAGTGCAGTCCTCTGTGCAGCCTCTGGCTAGCAGGGCCAATTTTTAGATTAATTCTTAGGGCCTTACACCACTTGGCAATATCCAAGCTGTCCATGCTATCAGGATCACTGACAAACCGCAGTTCTGTGTCTCCTTTCTTGGTGTTTTCATGGTTCTTCGACTAGATGGAGTTTAGCCCACTTCCATATCCTTCCTTTCAAAGCTCAGGGCTCCAGGGTTATCTTTTGTATCTGTATTAATTGGTTCTCCTTTTCTTTGTTGAAAACAGTCTGTGTAGTTTTTTTGCCTACTCCACCACCTTACCAGAACCGCCTGAAAACCTTTTTCTTTTTTCCATTTAACATTTTTTTAAAATTAATTTACTTCTGTTTTGTTTTGTTTTTATTGTGCTTTGGGTACAAATTTACAAAGCAACTTTGTTTTACCATTCAATGTTTCATGCACACTTGATTTCATGGCACTGATTACCATCCCCAACCATAAAAAACTCTCCTCCCCTCCCATCCCTGTGACTACCACCTCCCTGTGCCCTTCTTACCTATACATTCCTGTCTGTCCAGGCTTCTCTCTGTTTGAATGCTCTCCCTCTGGTGTCTCATGGCTGACTGCCGTATGGGGTGCATCGCCCTATAATAGGTGAGTGTATTGCCCGGGGATAGGTGTTTTGCATGTAGGTCTTTCTACCGTCGGGTTGAAGCCAACCCATGGAATTGAGTCCATTTCTAGTTCTGAAGGGTAACCCAGGACCATAGTCTCGAGGGTTTCACCAGTCTCTATCCAACCAGTAATTCTGGTCACTTTTGTGTTTTTGAATTTTGTTTCACATTTTTCCTCCCACTCTATCCAGGATCTCCAGTTTTGATCCCCTTCTAAGTGTTTGGCACTGGTAGCTGGGCACCATCTAGTTCTTCTGGTCTTGGAGTCATGAAGGCTGAGGTCCTCATGCTCCATCTTATCCTTGGACTAATTGTTTCCAGATGCCTTTGCTTTTCTTCACTCTTCTTTGTTCCAGACGAGAGGAGACCAACAGTTGCACCTTAGATGGCTACTCGAAAGCTTTTAACACCCCAGTCATTACTCAGCAAACTAGGTTGTAGAAAAAGATTTTTATGTACTATGTTGTACCAACTGAGCATGATGTCCCCTGAAACTATGGTCCTGAGTCCACAGGTCATATGATTCTCTCTCTCAAGGTGTCTGGTTGTCTCTGAGAAGGTACTCCAACTCTGTCTTCTTGCTGCTTCTGTAACATATGTGACTACTTCTGTAACACAAATGTATATGTTGATGATGTTGTTAGGTGCTGTCGAGTTGGCTATGACTCATAGTGACCTATATACAACAGAACACAACACTGCCCAGTCCTGCACCAGCCTCACAATCCTTGCTATATCTGAGCCCATCCTAATCTATTCTTGGTCTAGGATATTCCTGTTTGCCTACACCACCTGATCTTCTATCTGTCTATATATTTATCTATACCCTGGTGTTTGGTATTAGTGGTAATGCAATATTGGGCATGCAATAGTATTTGGCTCTATTGTCTATATCTCATGTGCATGTTTCATCATGGTTGAGTATTAGGAAAATAATCACTGTAATCAGTAACATAAGTAAAGTAAAGAAAAGAACCACATAATCAAATGAATCAATGAATAAAAGGAATTTGATAAAATCCAACACTCATTGATGATAAAAAAAAAAAAAAAACTCTCAAAAAATAGAAACAGAAGAGAAATTTACAATGTAAGGAAGGATACATA
>NW_006922243.1:608641-612021 GCF_000298275.1 Orycteropus afer afer
GTTTCATTGATTTCTGCTCGAATCTTGATTATTTCCTTCCTTCTGGTGACTGTAGGCTTTTCTTGCTGTTCTTTCTCTAATTGTTGGACAGACAACATTATTATCGGACCTGACTCATAGCAACCCCTCCTTGGGTTTCCGAGGCAGTATCACTACAGAAATGGACTGCCCCATCTTCCTTTCGAGGAGTGAGTGCTGGGTTTGAATTGCCAGCCTTCTGGTTAGCAGTAAAGTGCCTTAGCCAGTACGCTACAAGAGCTCCCACAAAAGGTCTACACAAAGAAAATTACAAAACACTACTTCAAGAAACTGTAAGACATCTACATAAATGGAAGAAAATACCATGCTTATGGATAGCAGACAGCACATTGTGAAAATGTCAGTACCACCCAAAGCAATCTACACATTCAATGCAATCCTGATCTTGATTCCATTAACAATCTTTACGGACATAAAAAAAAAAATCAGTAATTTTATATGGAAAGGAAAGAGACCTCAGATAAGAAAAGCACTACTGAAGGAAGGGAACTGAAATATACACATAAGATATAGACAATAGAGGCAAATACTGCTGCATGCACAATACTGCATTACCACTAACACCAAACACTGCCTATGCATAAAAGGACAGACAGGTGAGAAGATCAGGTGGGGGTAAATGAACAGGAATATCCCTAGACCAAGGATAGATTTAGCTGAAGATAAGGTAGCATAGTGCCTAAAGGCACTCAAAATGACAAGGTGGGAATGCACGGGAAAGGAGAGAAAAAGGCCAGGGGGACCAGGACAGAGCTACGAGTCAGCTGCAGGGATCCAGGTAAGGGGAGGGAACCCAAGCAACATCCCACAAGCGGCAAGGTAGGATAGCGGAGGAAAGGAGTGGAAAAGGTCAGGGGTCTCAAACAGAGTGAGGAGTCAACCGCAGGGATCCAGGTGAGGGGAGGGAACACAGGCCACACCCCAGAAGTGGCAAGGCAGGAAAAGCAGTGGAAGAAGAGAAAAAGGCATGACTCAACTTGAGGAGAAACAGCTGCAAACATCCATTACTAACTGGAACATGGAATGTATGAAGTATGGATCTAGGAAAATTGGAAGTTGTCAGAAATAAAATGGAATGCATAAAAATTGATATCCTAGGGAGCTCTGTTAGCACAGTGCCTAAGGCACTTGACTGCTAATCAGAAGGCTGGTGGTTCAAACTCACCAGCCACTCCTTAGAAGGAAGATGGGGCAATCTACTTCCGTAGTGATACTGCCTCGGAAACCCAAGGAGGGGTCGCTTTGAGTCGGGTCCGACTAGACAGCACATAACAACAACAACAAGAACAGGCATCAGTGAGCTGAAATAGACTGGTTTTGGTCATTTTGAATCAGACAACAATATGATCTACTATGCTGGGAGTAATAATTTGAAGAGCAATGGCATGGCATTCATCATCCCAAAGGATGTTTCAAGATCTGTCCTGAAGTACAATGCTGTCAGTGATAGGATAATATCCATATGCCTACAAGGAAGACCAGTCAGTATGACTATTATTCAAATTTATGCAACAACCACCAAAGCTAAAGATGAGAAAACTGAAGATTTTTATCAACTTCTGCAGTCTAAAATTGACCGAACATGTAATCAGGATGTGCACTGGTGACTGGAATGCAAAAGTTGCAAAGAAGAATCATCGGTAGTTAGGAAATGTGGCCTTGATGACAGAAATGGTGCTGGAAATTGCATGATAGAATTTTGCAAGAACAATGACTAATTCATTGCAAATACCATTTATCAACTACACAAACGGCAGCTGTAAATGTGGACTTTGCCAGATGGAACACACAGGAATCAGACTGACTACATCTGTGGCAAGAGGTGATGGAAAAGCTCAGTATCTTCAGCCAAAACCAGGCCAGAAGCTGATTGTGGAACAGATCTTCAACTGCTCATATGCAAGTTCAATTTGAAAATAAAGAAAATTAAAACAAGTCCACAAGACCCAAAATATGATCTGAATACATCCCTCCTGAATTTAGAAACCATCTAAAGAATAGATTTCATGCACTGAACACCACTGATCGAAAACCAGAATTGACATAAAGAAGATCCATGAAGAAAGCAAGAGGTCACTAAAAAGACAAGAAAAGAAGAAAAGACCAAAACCGATAAAAGAAGAGACTCTGAAATTTGCCCTTGAACAAAGAGTAGCTAAAGCAAAGGGAAGAAATGACAAAATAAAAGAGCTGAACAGAAGAGTTCAAAGAGAAGCTCGAGCCAATTACTATAATGAAATGTGCAAAAACTTGGAGTTAGAAAACCAAAAGGGAAGAACATGCTTGGCATTTCTCAAGCTGAAAGAACTAAGGAAAAAATTTAAGCCTCCAGTGGCAAATATTGAAAAAATTTATGGGCAAAATAGTGAATGATGCAGGAAGCATCAAAAGAAGATGGAAGGAATACACAGAGTCACTGTACCAAAAAGAACTGGTAGAACTTAATGCATTTCAGGAAGTGGCATATGATCTAGAACCAATGTTACTGAAAGAGGAAGTCTAAGCTGCAATGAAGGAATTGGTGAAGAACAGGGCTCCAGGAATTGACGGAATGCCCACTGAGAAATTTCAGCACACGGATGCCCCATTGGAAGCACTCACTTGGTGATGGCAAGAGATCTGGAAAACAGCTACCTGGCCAACTGACTGGTACCCATTTGTACCCATTCCAAAGAAAGGTGATCCCACAGAATGTGGAAATTACCGAACAATATCATTACTATTGCATGCAAGTAAGATCTTACTGAAAATAATTCAAAAACGGTTACAGCAGTATATTGACAGAGAACTTCCAGAGGTGCAAGCTGGATTCAGAAGAGGATGTGGAACAAGGGATATCATAGCTGCTGTCAGATGGATCTTGGCTCAAGACAAGGAATACCAGAAAGATGTTTACTTGTGTTTTATTGACTATGCAAAGGCATTTGATTGTGTGGATCATAACAAATTGTGGATAACTTTGAGAAGAATGGGAATTCCCAAACACTTGATTGTACTTATAAGGAACGTGTACATTGACTAGGAGACTGTCATTTGAATGGAAGAAGGGGACACTGCATGGTTTAAAATCAAGAAGAGGTTGTATCCTTTCCCCATACTTATTCAATCTATATGCTGAGGAAATAATCCGAGACGCTGGACCATATGAAGAACAATGTGGCATCAAGATTGGAGGAAGAATCATTAACAACCTGCAATACACTGACAAGACAACTTTACTTGCTGAGAGTGAGGATGAGTTGAGGTACCTACTGATGAAGGTTGAAGAATACAGTCTGCAGAATGAATTACGTCTCAATATAAAGAAAACAAAAATCCTCACAACTGGACCAATGAGCAGC
>NW_006922243.1:612586-626293 GCF_000298275.1 Orycteropus afer afer
GGGCTCAAGTATAGCAAAGATCATGGAACTGGCATGGGATCAGGTGGTGTTTCATTCTGCTGTGCATCGGGTCACTATGAGTCTGAAACAACTCAATGGCACCTACAACAACAACAAGTGTCTAAGGCAGTTGACTGCTAACTAGAAGGATGGTCGTTCGAACCCACCAGCCACTCCTCAGAAGGAAGATGGGGCAGTCTACTTCTCTAGTGATACTGCTTCTGAAACCCAAGGAAGGGTCACTAGGAGTCAGGTCTGACTCGACGACACATAATAACAACCACACAACAATCTTCCATATGTACTTGTTCTGCAAAATTAGTCAGATACATTACAGAAGTAACAGAAGACAGAGTTAGAGTAACTTCTCAGCGATAACCAAACACCTTGAGAGATTCACCGGAACTGCTGACTTGAGATCATAGTCTTGGGGGACATCATGCTCAACTGGCACAACATAGTACATAAAAATCTAGTTCTACAACCTACTTTGGTGAATAACGACTGTGGTCTAAAAAGCTTTTGAGCGGCCATCTAAGGTGCAACTACTGGTCTCATCTGGAGCAAAGAAGAATGAAGAAAATCAAAGGCATCTGGAAACAATTAATCCAAGGATAAAAAGGGCCACAAGGACCTCAGCCTTCATGACCCGAAGACCAGAAGAACCAGGTGGTGCCCAGTTACCAATGCCAAACACTCGGAAAGGGATCAAATCTGAAGATACTGGATAGAGTGGGAGGAAAAATGTGGAACAAAATTCAGATACACAAAAATGACCAGAATTACTGGTTGGTTAGAGACTGGTAGAACCCCCAAGACTATGACCCCAGGTTACCTTTCAGAGCTAGAAATGGACTCATTTCTATAGATTGGCTCTCAACCCAACAGCAGAAAGACCTACACGCAGAACACCTAACCTAGGGCAATGCACCCACCTACTATAGTGAGATGTACCCTTTACAGCAATCAGCCATGAGACACCAGAGGAACAGTATTCACACGGAGGGAAAGCTGTACAGACAGGAATGCATAGTTAAGACAGGCACAGGAAGGGGGTAGTCACAGGGGTGGGAGGGAAGAACTTTTTATGGTTGGAGATGGTAATCAGGGTGTAAAATCAAATGTGCATCACCTGTTGAATGTAAAACAAAATGGCTTTGTAAATTTGCACCCAAAGCACAATAAAATTAATAAAGAAAAGTACTACTGAAGAAGAAAAAAGAAAGAGATCTCACCCTCCCTTTTCTCAAAACCTACTATACAACCACAACCCTCAAAACAGCCTGCTATTTGTACAACAGAGACATTATAACAGTGGAACAGAATTGAGAACCCAGAAATAGCTCCATTGACTTATGCTCAGGTTATTTTTGACAAAGGCTAAAATTCGTTAAATGAGGAAGAGAAAGCCTTTCACAAAAGATGCTGAAAAAACTGGATATTCATATGCAGAAAAATGAAACAAGATCCATACATCACCTGAGACACAAAAAGTAACTCCAGATGGTTCGATGACTTAAATGTAAAGCCTAAAATTATAAAATTCATTGAAGAAAAATAGTAGCAAACTTAAGAGCCCTAATATATGACTTTAATAGACTACCAAACACTAGCAAAAATGTACAAACAGTAAAAGATACACTAAATGACTGGGACCTTCTAAAAATTAAATTCTTATGTGTAACAAAACACTCTCCAAAACAGTAAAAAGAGAACCAACAGATTGGAAAAAAATATTCAGCAACAATATACCAGACAAGGGACTTATCTCTAAAATTTATAGAAAATTCCAACACCTCAACATCAAAAAGACAAACAATCTACTTTAAAAATGGGCAGAAGATATGAATGGACATTTCACCAAAAACAATATTCAGGTGGCCAAAAAACACATGAAAAAAATTCACGATCATTAGCCATTAGAAAGACGTTAATCAAAGTAACAAGGAAATACCATCTTCCCCAGCACTAACAGCAAAACTCAACAAAACAAAACATAATAAATGCTGTAGATGATTTGGAGAAATTGGGCCTATCGAACACTGCTGGCTGGACTGTAAAATGATACAACCATTGTGGAAAACAGTATGGTGATTACTTAAAAAGATGGAAATATAAGTTAACAGTTGATCCAGCAATTCCACTGTTATTGTTGTTGTTATCTGCCGTCGAGTCGGACCCGACTCATAGCAGCCCCTCCTTGGATTTCCGAGGCAGTATCACTACGGAAGTAGACTGCCCCATCTTCCTTCCGAGGTGTGGCTGGTGGGTTTGAACTGCCAGCCTTCTGGTTAGCAGTCAAGTACCTTAGGCACTATGCTACCAGAGCTCCAGCAATTCCATTACTAGGTATATATTCTAAAGAAGGGAAAGCCAATACACATACAGATATATGTAGACCCATGTTCATCACAGCACTAGAGAGCAAAAAGATGGAAACAACGTAATTGCCCATCAACAGAAGAATGGATAACCTAACTGTGATACACCTCATAATGTGGATGAACTTAGAGTATGCTCAGTGAAATAAGTCAATCACAGAAGGCCAGATATTGTATGAGTCCACTGTTTAAAGTCAAGGAAACATTTACATATAAAAGGAATTTTCTGGTTGGTTACCATGGATGGGAGGGGAGTGGAAGAAAAACTGCTAGATAGGTGCTAAAGGGGTAAGGAGGTGGCATCTTCTGGCCTCCCCTAAATTCCCAAGAGGAAGACAGAATCACCATCAGTAGCCCAAGGCCTGGTCTTATGACACCAGACATGGTGCCACTGTCCAGCCCTCTTACTAACCTTGATAACAACCGTCCCTCCCGCGGCACCTACCACCACTCCAGTGGTCACACAGAACTCACAGATTATGGGGCTTGTTAGGGAAGCAACAGGCTACAATTCAAATTCAGAAACACATCCAGGATACAGTTTTTTGGTCAGGACAGTTTCCCCTCTGCTGTGCCCTTAGACACACCTCTCTGGCCCTTGGCCTCTCAGCCTGCCCTCTGCCCCTGTGTACCAGGTAAGCCTGCCATTTTGTATTGTGCCTCTTGGTTCCAGTGCCGTAGTCTCTCAACTGAGCATTTCGCTCAGCCAAGCATCTCTCTCTTAGCCAGGCATATCTCTCTCTCTCTCTCCCCCCTCATCCCTCTCCCTCTCTCAGCAGCATGTCTCTCTCAGCAGTGTGTCTCTCTCAGCCATCAGTCAGATTCCTTCTCCCTCTAAGAGGGCTCACTTTAACCCTGGTAGAGTGGCAAAACCAACCAATCTCAACATCAGAGTTCTACACACCTGAGAGTAAGCAAACTTTCCCAGATTACTTTGTGCTGCTCCAACAGAAATACCCCAGGTGGATGACTTTAACAATCAGGAGTTTAAATTGCATGGTCCCACCCAGTAATCCAGTGGCAGTTACAAAGACTATGGCTAGAAAAGCCATAGCATATAATTTACTACACAGCAAAAGATAAGAGACAAGTATTGATTTGGGTGAAGAGAAAGGCAATACTAAAAGTGAGTGGCCAACACAGTAACAGTAAGGTAAAGGAAGACAAAGAGAGGTGCACAAGAGGTACAGACAACAAAGACACACACTTCTACATACACAATACCGCATTATTGGTAATAACAAACATTAATCTATGGGTGGATATGTAGGAAGACAGGCTATATGATCAGGTGTGTCTAGCGAATGTCCATATATAAGTCTGGCAAATGCTATTTGTACACACATATTTGTATGTGCTATAAGAATGTCCATATATATATAATATAGCCAACAAGCAAAGTCTGATGACTTCCTAGCCACAGCCAAATACCCTAAGGGTCCATGGGCTTGGGATCATGGTCACAGGGGACATCAAGCTCATCTGGCATAACATACTACACAAAAACATTGTTCTACATCCTACTTTGGGTAGGAGAAGGTCAAGAAGTGGCAGCAGAATGCTTTCTGGAGGGCTGGAACTGATAGGGGAAAGCTGGGAAGGCCGGGAAGAGGCAGAAGATGGCTTTTTGGAGGGCATGAAGCAGGAGTGGAGCAGTTTGGAACAAAGGGAAATGAACTCATGTGTCAGTTTGTCATCCTGTGGTGGCTTGTGTGTTGCTTTGATGCTGGAGGACAGGCTACCAGTGTTTCAAGTGCCAACAGGGTTACCCATAGTGGACAGGTTTCAGCAGAACTTCCAGAGTAAGGCATACTCAAAAGAAGGAAGAGGCCATCCACTTCTCAAAGAATTGGTCCTGAAAACCTTATGAATAGCAATGAAACACTGTCTATTACTGAAAAATAGCCCTGAGACATTATCTGATATAGTGCTAGAAGATGAGCCTCTCAGGTCAGAAGGCACTCAAAATATGACTAGGAAAGAGCTGCCTCCTCAGAATAGAGCTGATATGGATGGAGTAAAGCTTTCAGGACATTCTTTTGCTGATGTGGCACAACTCAAGAAGAAATAGCTGCAAACATCCATTAATAATCAGAACATGGAATGTTGGAAGTATGAATCTAGGAAAATTTGAAGCTGTCAAAAACAAAATGTCATGCATAAAGATTAATATCCTAGGCATTACTGAGCAGAAATGGACTGGTTTTGGCCATTTTGAATCAGACAACCGTATGATCTACTATAACAGGAATGACAAACTAAATAGGAATGGAGTGGCATTCACCATGACAAGGAATGTTTAAGATCTATCCTGAAGTACAATGGTGTCAGTGACAGGATAATATCCACATGCCTACTAAGAAGACCAGTAAATATAACTATTATTCAAATTTACACACCAACCACTAAAGCCAAAGATGAGGAAATTGAAGATTTTTACTAACTTCTGCAGTCTAAAATCGACCGAACATGCAATAAAGATGTGTTAATTATCACTTGTGATTTGAATGCAAAAGTTGGTAACAAAGAAGAATCACCAATAGTTTGAAAACTTGGTCTTGGCGATAGAAATGATGCTGGAGATCGCATGACAGAGTTTACCAAGACCAGTGACTTATCCATGGTAAATACCTTTTTTTCAACAATGCAAACAATGGCTATACACGTGGACTTTGGCCAGATGGAGTAAACAGCAATCAGATTGACTACATCTGTGGCAAGAGGCGATGGAAAAGCTCAGTATCTTCAGCCAAAACAAGGCCAAGGGCTGATTGTGGAAGACCATCAACTGTTCATATGCAAGTTCAAGCTGAAGCTGAAGACAGTTAAAAGAAGTCACGAGAGCCAAAATATGACCTTCATTATATCCTTCCTGAATTCAGAGACCATCGAAAGAATAGATTTGATGCACTGAACACCAATGACCAAAAACCAGAATTGTGTTATGACATCAAGAACATCATCCATGAAGAAAACAAAAGGTCATTAAAAAGACAGGAAAAGAAGAAAACACCAAAGTGGGTGTCAGAGGAGACTCTGAAACTAGCCCTTGAACAGAGAGTAGCTAAAGCGGATGGAAGAATTGATAGGATAAAAGAGTTGAACAGAAGATTTCAAAGAGCAGCTCGAAAAGACAAACTCAATTATTGCAATGAAATGTGCCAAGACAAGAGTTGGAGTTACAACCAAAAGCGATGAACATGTTCGGCATTTCTCAAGTAGAAAGAACTGAGAAAAAAGTTTAAACCTTGAATTGCCATACTAAAAGATTCCCAAGGGCAATATGTCGAATACTGCAAGAAACAGTAAAAGAAGATGGATGGGATACACAGAATCATACCACAAAGAACTGGTAGATGATCATCTGTTTCAGGAGGTGGCATATGATCAAGAACCAATGGCACTGAAGGAAGATGTCAAAGATGCACTAAAGGAATTGGCGAAAAATAAGGCTCCAGGAAATGACAGACTATCCACTGAGATATTGTTTCAACAAATGGATGGAGGCAACCACTTGGCTATGCCAAGAGATTCAGAAGACAGCTAGCTACCTGGCCAACTGAATGGACGAGACCCATATTTGTACCCATTCCAAAGAAAGGTGATCTCACAGAATGTGGAAATTATCAAACAATATCATTGATATCACACTCAAGTAAAATCTTACTGAAGATAATTCAAAATGGTTGCAGCAGTATATTGACAGAGAACTTCCAGAAATTGGATTCAGAAGGGGACATAGAGCCAACATGGATCCATCTGCTGATGTCAGATGGATCTTGGCTGGAAGCAAAGAACACCAGAAAAATGTTTACTAGTGTTTACTGACTATGCAAAGGCATTTGATTGTGTGGATCATAACAAACTGTTGATAACATTGAGAAGAGTGGGAATTCCAGAACACTTAAATTGTACTCATGAGGAATCTATACAGAGAGCAGGAGGCTGTCATTCAACAGAACAAGATGACACTGCATGGAAGGGAGTGCATCAGGGTTGTATGCTTTCACCATACTTGTTCAATCTGTATGCTGAGCAAATAAGCCAAGAAGCTGGACTATATGAAGAAGAACATAGTATCAGGATTGGAAGAAGGCTTATTAAGAACCTGTGATATGCAGATGCCACAACTTTGCTTGCTGAAAGTGAGGATGACCTAGAGCACTTACTGAGGAAGATTAAAGACTACAGTCTACAGTGGATTACACCTCAATATAAAGAAAATTAAAATCTTGACAAATGGACAAATAAGCAGCATCATGATAGATGGACAAAAGACTAAAGTTGACAAAGACTTCATATTATTTGGTTCTACAATCAACGCCAATGGAAACAACAGTCAAAACATCAGAAGATGTATTGCATTGGGCAAATCTGTTGCAAAAGACCTCTTTCAAGTGCTGAAGAGCAACGATATCTCCCGAAAGACTAAGATGTGCCTAACCAAAGCCATGGTATTTTCAATCACCTCATATGCATGTGAGAGCGGGACAATGAATAAGAAAGATCAAAGAGTTGATGCTTTTGAGTTTTAGTGTTAGGAAAGAATGCTGGAAGTACCATGGAGTACTAAAAGAACTAACAAATCTGTCCTGGAAAGAAGTGCAGCTGGAATGTTCCTTGGAAGCGAGGGTAGCCAGACTTCATCTCATCTACCTTGGTCATGTTGTTAGAAGGGACCATTCTCTGGAGAAGGGTATCATGCTTGGTAAAGTGAAGGGTCAATGAAAGAGGGGAAGGCCCTCAACAAGATGGACTGACATGGTGGCTACAACAATGGGCTCAGGAATAGTAGGGATTGTGAGGCTGGCACAGGACTTGACAGTGTTGCATTCCATTGTACATAAGGTCACTTTGAGCTGGAGAAAACTCGACAACACATAACAACAACAACATCCCACGCTGGTGAGTAGCAACTGGGGTCATAAAAACTTGCAAATGGCCTTCTAAGATGCAATGATTTGTCTCTCCTTATCTGGAACAAAGAAAAATGAAGAAAACCAGAGAAACATGGAAATAATTACTCCACGGGACTAGGGGACAATGCAAACCTCAGCCTATATTACTTTGGAACCAGAAGAACTAGATGATGCCTGGCTGCCACTGCCAACCACTTGGAATGGGATCAAAATAGGAGATTCTGGATAAAGTGGGAGAAAAATGTACAACAAAACTTAAAATTATAAAAAAAAAAGATCAGACTTACTTCTGTGACAGATATAAGTGAAACCCCCAAGACTATGGTCCCTAGTGACCTTTGGGTCCCAAATTGAATTCACTCCTGTTGCTTCCAGTCAAATAACAGACATGCATACAGGATGAACATTTACACCAGGTAGGTACATTCCTATGTTCCTTAGGAACAATCAAACATGGAAGACCAGAAGGGCAGTATTTGTACATGGAGACAGCTCAAAGGGCAGAAATGTATAGGAAAGAAGAATACAGGGAAAGGTAATCAGAGGGAAAAAATGTGAAGAGAACTGTTACGTTATGGAATTGCAGTCAATGTCAAGAAACAAAATGTATATGAAATATTGTATGGAAAATCAATTTGCTCTCTAAAATTCAACCTAAATCATAATATTAAAAAAAAAGAGAGAGAGAGAGATGTACCACTGAACCACTACAGCCACTACTAAATGCTAGACATTTTAGTAAAACAAAACAAAAAAAAAAAACCAGCTGCCCAAGAAAACAAAACTCATGGTGTTGAGTCAATTCTGCCTCATAGCAACAACCCTGTAGGACAGAGTATGACTGCCCCAGAGGGTTTCCAAGGCTATGATCTTTATGATAACAGACTGTAATATCTTACTCCTATGGAGTGTCTGAAGGGTTAAGAACCACCAACCTTTGAGGCTCTTATACTTAGCTATAAATTCAGTTCCCACCAAGGCAGATCAACTTGGGAACTGACCACACAGTCCATTCAGGGACTGAGGCAAGTTGAAGGTAGGCTGCATTTCAGTGAGACTCTATAAATCTCTGATTTTCCCTCCAGAAAGTTTCCACTAAGAACCCAGCAGGACTTTACCCCTCAACATCAAGAGATGTGGGACATCAGCTCTGCTCTCAGTAGTTTTACTGCTTAGTGCAAGAGACTGCTGTCCTGAGGAGCATGAGAATATGGCAAATTTCTCAAGTGGTGCCTGATCATATGTTTCAGTCTCATCAAGTCTCCATTGTTGTCACTGAAGCCACCAAAGAACTACTACGTGGGGCAAGCCTAGGTCCCCAACCTCTGCCTCTGAAATCACCTGTTGAAGAATCCCTTGAGTCCTTATTGACTTACAATTCTGGGAGTACTTTTCCATCTTGACTCTGTATTTTATCCCTTTTTTCTGGCTGGACTTAACAGGACTGCTGGCCTGAAACCAGTAACTCCTCTACCCTGATGCAGAAGTTGCAGCAAATTATGGAAGCACATCATGTTCTTCCTCTTCAGAAGAGGGCAACTTTTCCCAATAGCATGACTCCTCTTCCCCTGTCTCCAGTTTAAGAACTCTATTTTGTTTTACTCCACTACAGTTCTACTTTTGACAAAAGTATCACTACTGATATATCACATATTCAAATATCTGACAAGGCAAATCCTCCCTTCTTTATCCTTTTCAAAATTAGAGTAGCTGTATTGACAGGTTATTTATTCAAATAAATTTTTAAAATTTTTCATCAAAATCTATCAAGTACTTATATTCTAATCGTGATTAAATCTAGAGACTAATTGGGACATTTATCTTTACTAAATCTCATCCTTCAATACATAACAAAATTATTTTCACTATTTACCTTGATTTATGCTGATATCTGTAGATTTATTTATGTAAGTTTTATAACATCAAGTTCACTTCCAAAAGGAGGTATCTTTTGTGATAAGAGTTAAAATGTTTTATCTACTAGAATTTTATACTAGAATATAAGCACGTTATTAAATTAATGATGTAGCTATCTCTTGCCACAGTTACAATTACTTGCTGTTTAAATCAATTTACAATTTTAAATACCAAGAGTAGATGATTAAAAAAAAATACCCAGGACATGCCAATCTCAATTAGTGCCTATCTTTTTATTTTTATACAATAATTGAATTTACCATTAGGCTAATTTATCAATAAGGACAAAAGTAAAATTAATTCCAGTCCTTGTAAGTCTACCACAAAAATCTGTTGAGCCTGATAAAAAGGGAAAGTACTTACAACAATTGATGTCAGGTCTTCACTTTCAAATCTGCCAATTGCCAGTTCCAAAGACTTATACATAGCTGCTGAGACTCGCTGCGTAATCAGGCGGTTGAGGTCTATTGACCGGCCAAGGAGCTGGGGAGAAAGGCATGACTGTCAGGGAAAGAACATGAAAATCTTAAAAACAAAGGGAGTTCTGGTAAGATGGTGGAAAAGGCAGAAAGACTGCACACACCCTCTTCAACAAAGAAAAGGGAAACCAATTAACACGGATACAGAAGATAAAACTGGACCCATGAGCCTTGAAAGGAAGGATACAGAAGTGGACTAAACTCCAACTAGGAAAAGAATTTGAATGAAAACACCAAAAAGGGAGATATACGGAGCTGCAGTCTGGCAGTGGTCCTGACGGCACAGGCAGCTTGGATATTGCCGAGAGGTGATAGGACCTAAGAATTAACCTAAAAATCAGACTTCCTAGCCAGGGACTGCACAGAGTACTGCTCTGGGGGCTAGGGAATAAAAGGGGAAGCAGCAAAGTGCTGTGGACTTTTTACTGTCCGAAAGACCCATCCATTTTGAATGTTTACAAGTGGCTTGACCATTTTGGATATTTATAGCAAAAGCATTCTCCCAGATTCCTGCGACTTAAGAACAGGCTCCACTTGCTGGGAACCCAAAGGACATTCCAGATCCAGAGAACTAGAAAAGTGCAACATTCCCCTCATTACTGTTATACCCCACAACTTCTTGGTGAACAGAGGTGTGGCCATTCCCATCCACTTTCTGGGCCGGCAGGAATTCCATCCCAGTCTGTGTGATTGGATGGAGCCTGGGTGCCCTACCCAGCCATGCCCCGATTTTTTCTCTTTTTTTTGCTGCTTTTTAGTTTGTTTGTTTTTGTCTGTTTTAAAACTACAATTATTATTATTAGTTTTGTCCTTTTTACTATTATTCTTTATTCTTAGCCTACCAGGTTCTAGTTTTCAGCATTTTTTCTTTTCCATGTTCCTGGTTACAATTTTTATTTTCTTTATGGTGGTTAACCCCATTCCTCATTTTTCTTTTTCCCATTTTTTCTTCATTATTCTCCTTCTCTACCTTTTTTTCTCTTATAGCCTTCTTCCCAGATAGTGCAGGGTTTACTGTTTTTGTCTTTATTCTTCTTTTTCCATTTTTCTTTTTTTTGCTTACTGTTCCTGTGTCATAACACAGTGTATTTTTTGTCCATGTGCTTTTACTGTCCCGTGGTTATACAATTGTTATTTTTGTCTAACTGAGTGGAAGAGATGAATAGTCCCCATACAACAAAACTAAACCCACACCTCCTACAGCTTCACATACTGAGTGAGAGCCAACACTGCCTTCTCCACCAATGGGCCGATGATCAACAACCACCAAGTAGAGCCTGAGTCACCCTTGGCTACTCTTCAAAAACAGTTAACAAAGATCTAAGCACAACAATGACACAATGTCTCGAAGACAATACACCATCACAGTCCACACAGAGAAGAAAGATGAAGTGGTAGAAACACAAGGGAGTGGGATACAGATCCAGAAGACATCATTGAAGCAGGAGCAGCATTCAATCTCTGATAAGAAATTCAAAAGAATTATATTTAGGTATTTTCAAAAGATTGAGAGACAGACAAAAGAAAACAGACAAAACCCTAGAAGAATTTTGGAAGAAAATACAATGAAAGGACAAAATAAATGAAAAATTAGAAATAATTGTAAATCTACAGATACAAATCAAGAAGATTAATACTAAATTGTTAGAAATAGATAACACATTGAAAGGGCAAAACAGTAGAACTGATTCAATGGAAGACAGAACTAATGAGACTAAAAACAAATACTTGATACTTCTTTGGAAAGGGATCAATTAGAAAAAATATCAAAACAACATAAAGAAAGCCTAAGGTTCATGTGGGATACCATCAAAAGGAATAACCTACATGTCACTGGAATTATAGAAAAGGAAGAGAAAAATAAAACCACTGAGAAAACTGTCCAAGATTTGTTGGAAGAGAACGTCCCTGATATCATGAAAGAACAGAATATACCCATTCAGGAAGTCAAACGAACCCCAAACAGGACAGACTGCAAAAGAAAATCATCGAGGCTTATCATCATCAAACTCATTGAAACCAAAGGCAAAGACAGAATCCTGAAAGCAGCACGGGGAAAACAAAAAGTTACTTACAAAGGACAACCAGTAAGAATAAGCTATGATTTCTCAGCAGAAACCATTCAAGTGAGAAGGCAATGGGATGGTATATATAAAACCCTGAAAGAGAAAAATTTTCAACCAAGAATTATATACCTGGAAAAATTCTCCCTGAAATATGATAGTGCAATCATGAGATCTTCAGATAAGAAGAAACTAAGGGAATTTGTTAAAACCAGACCAACCTTACAAGAGATACTAAAGGAAGTCCTTTGAACAGAGAACCAAAAATAGCAAATAACAAGCAACCATTAACACACAAGATAACATAACCCAAAAACCACAGCTATGGACATATCCAAAGTAAAATAAGCTTACAAGATTGTAAACAGGGAACTAGAGACATTAATTGGCAAGTGAGGACAACTACCAACCAAAAAGAGGGAAAATACTGTGTAGTTACAGAACTTCTAAATGGTGAGGAAGTCAAGAGAGTTGCAAGATAGAACGGACTGTTCTAATCTCAGGGAGAAAATTATAACTCACAGGGTAACCTCAAAGAAAAATGATAAACCTTCACATCACAATAAAAAAGAGGACAAGCACAAATATTCAGCATATACTAAAACAACAGCAACAAAGGAAATGATAACAGGATTCATAAATATAATGAGCTCAGCACAGAAAATAATATGGAACAAAGAAACAAGTGACACCATGAAAAAACACATAACAAAATGACAGCAACAAATTCCTATTTGTCAACAATTACACTGAATATTAATGAATTAAATGCACCACTCAACAGACGGAGCATTGCAGACTGGATAAGAAAACAAAACCCATCAATACGCTGTCTACAAGAGACATACCTCAGAGACAAAGACAAAAACAGACTAAAAATCAAAGGTTGGAGAAAGATATATCAAGCAAATGACAACTGTAAAACAGTAGAAGAGGCAGTATTAATTTCTGATCAAATTGACTTTAAGACAAAGACCACCATACAACACAAAGAAGGATATTATGTAATGATTAAAGGGTAAATTGAACAAGAAGATATAACCATAATAAATATCTATCGATCCAACGAAAGAACCCCAAAATATGTAAATCAGACTTTAAAAGACATGAAAAGTCAAACAGATGACTCCACAGTCATAGTAGGAGACTTTAATACACCACTTTAAAGGAAAAATAAAGCAACTGGAAAGAAACTCAACAAAAATGCACAAGAGCTAAACAATACAATCCACCAACTTGACCTTATAGACAGCTACACAGCACTTCACCCAACAACAGCACAATATACATTCTTTTCCAGTGCACGTGGAACATTTTCCATGATAGAACTAATCGAGAGATTTAGCATCATGGCAAGATGTAAGATCGACATCCAAAAATCAGTTAGATTCCTCTACCCCAACAAAGAGAATGCTGAAAAAGAAATAAGGAAATCAATACCATTTACTACAGCTACCAAAAAAATAAAATACTTGTGAATAAATCTTACCAGGGACACAAAAGACCTCTACAAAGAAAACCATAAAAAACTACTTCAAGAAACCATAAGAGATCTACATGAATGGAATAACACTCACAGACAGGAAGATTGAACATCGTGAAAATGTCAATTCTACCCAAAGCAAGCTATACATTCAATGCATCCCAATCCAGATCACTTCAAAATTTTTTAAGGACATGGAAAAACCAATCACTAACTTTATTTGGAAAGGAAAGAGATCTCCAATAAGCAAAGCACTATTGAAGAAGAAAAACAAAGTAGGAGGTCTCACACCGCCGGATCTCAAAACCTACTATAGAGCCACAGTAGTCAAAATGGGCTGCTATTGGTATGATGACAGACACACAGACCAATGGAATAGAATCGAGAACCCAGAAATATATCCATCAACCTGTGGTCAGCTCATCTTTGACAAAGGGCCAAAATCCATTAAATGGGGAAGAGAAT
>NW_006922243.1:626673-638646 GCF_000298275.1 Orycteropus afer afer
CTAAAAATTAAATTTTTATGTGCTTCCAAAGACTTCTCCAAAAGAGTCAAAAGAGAACCTACAGATTGGGGAGAAATATTTGGCAATGACATATCTGACAATGGACTTATCTCTAGAATTTACAGAAAACTCCAACACCTCAATAACAAAAAGACAAAAACTTCAACTGAAAAATCAGTAGAAGACAAGAACAGGCACTTCACCAAGAGGATATTCAGGAAGCCAACCAATATACGAAGAAATGCTCACTATCATCAGGTATTAGAGAGATGCAAATCAAAACAATAATGAGATACCATCTTGCTCCAGTACTAGTAGCAAAGTTCAACAAGATAGAAAATAACAAATGCTGGCGAGGATGTGGAGAGATTGGGACTCTCATACACTGCTGGTCGGACTGTAAAATGGCACAACCACTGTGGAAAGCAGTATGGCGATTTCTTAAAAAGTTGGAATTAGAAATATCTTTTGAATCAGCCATTCTATTACTAGGAATATATCCTAAAGAAGTGAGAGCCATGACAAGAACAGACATAGGCACACCCATGCTCATCACAGCACTATTTATAATACCCAAAAGATGGAAGCAACCTAGGTGTCCATCTAATGAGGAATGGATAACCAAACTATGGTACATACACACAATGGTATACTATGCAACCTTAAAGAATAACCTACAATCTGCAAAACACTGCATAATGTGGATGAACTTGGAGGACATTATGCTGATTGAAATAAGTCAATCACAGAAAGACAAATATTGTATTAATCCGTTTTTATAAAAGTCAAGGAAAGGTTTATCTATGGAAGGAAATTTTCTTTGTTGGTTACAAGGGGTAGGAGGCGAGGGTAGGGAACACTGGTAGATAGGTAGAGATAAGTATTGATTTGGGTGAAGACAAGGGCAATATACCAAATGTGAGTGATTAAAATGGTGGCACTGAGGAAGAGGAAGACATAGAGAGGTATAGACAGGAAAGATGAACCCTTTTTGCACATACAGTACTGCATTATCAGTGAAAGCAAACATGGCTAAATGGGTGGATAGATGGGTGGACAGGCTGAACCATTATCTATGAAGTAGGGAGTGTACCCAAGACCATGGATAGGGTTGGCAGACAAGGGTCCTATAAGCGTATTTGTATGATCTGAGTTCCCAGGTGGATAGTAGAGCTGACAAGGGGCAAGGTTATAGTCCCGTCTTGGTCACAGCCAGCTACCCAGAGGTACCAAGTAGTTGAACCTGTGGGGTCAGGACCATAGGCACAAGAGACATCAAGCTCAACTGGCATAACATACTACACAAAACATTGTTCTACCTCCTACTGTGCCAAGTAGTGACTGGGATCTTAAAAGCTTGCAAGCTGCCATCTAGATGCAACAATGGGTCTCTCCTCGTCCAGAGCAAAGAAGAATAAAGAAAACCAAAGATTCATGGAAATCATTAGTCCTAGCAACTGGTACACCATGTGATGCACAGCCTATATGACTATGAGACTAGAAGAACTAGATGGTGCCTGGCTACCACTGTCAACCACTCGGAGGGGGACCTATGTAGGAGATCCTAGAGAAAGAGGGAGAACAATGCGGAACAAACCTCAAAATCATTTGGAAAAACAAAAGGGGGTGGGGGGAATGGACTAGGTTTGCTGGTCTGATAGAGCCTGGTGGAACCACTAAGACTTTGGCCCCTAGCTGCCCCTCAAGTCTGGAACTGAACCCACATCTGTGGCTTCCAGCCAAACAAAAGACAGGGATATGTCTTGAGTATTTACCTGAGGTAGATACACTCCTTGGAAAGAACAATCATGGGAGAAAGACAGGCTGTTTATGCACAGGGAGAAAGCTCAGGGGGCGGGAGTACATGGAGGGATGGACACAGGGAAGAGGTAATTATTGGGAGGAAGTGGGAGGGGAGCTGCTGCATTGTGGTAAATTGTAGTCAATGTCATGAGACAAAGTGTATGTGAACTCCTGTATGGAAAGTGAATTAGCTCTGTAAATTTTCACCCAAATCACAATTCAAAAAAACAACAATAAACATTGGAAAGGAAAATAAAAAAGAGTATCTTAAGAACAACAAAACATAAATAAGCAAGAACAATTTCCTCCAGAAAATCTGTTTCAAAAGAGCAAAAAAAAAAAAAAGGTTTCTAGAAGTATAGTCAATTGAATTGTACCTCCCAAAAGTTATTTCTATGTCCTGACCCCCAAGTACCTGTGAATATGACCTTACTTGGAAACAGAGTCTTTGCAGATGTAATTAAGTATCTCAATCGTTCCAGATTTAGGGTGGCTCTAGATCCAATGACTCCTTATATGTGGTAGGCTGACAGAGGATTGACAAAGACAGAGAAGTCCAAGAGAAGATGGAGGCAGACTGAATTATGCTGTCACAAGCCAAAGAATACCAGGAGCCACCAAAAGCTAGAAAAGGCAAGAAGGATTCTCTCTTAGGGTCTTTAGAGCTCCACTAACATCCTAATTTTGGACTGCTGGTCTCCACAACTTTGAAATAATAAATTTCTATGAGATAAATTAAATTGTAAATGGCGTAGTTTATGGTACTTTGTCACAGTATCACAAGAAAATTAATATACTTTTTTTTGTACTGGGAAGTAGTGTAGTGCTGGAAATAAAAGCTAAAAAATGTAGATGTGGCTGGGGAGTTATGTAATGAGCAGAGGCTGGAAGAAGTTTGAGAAGCATAACAGAAAAAGCCTGGATTACTTGACCAGATTGTTGACAGAATTATGGATGTTAAAGATGTTGCTGGCGAGACCTTAGAAGGAAATGAGAGATACATTATGGTACGTAGAGAAAAAGGTGATCTTTGTTATACAGTGGCAAATGTCTGTTCTACAGTTGTGTGGAAAGCAAAGCTTACAAGCAACCATCTTGAATATTAATCCGAGAAAATTTCTAAGCAAAGTATGGAAGTGATAGCCTGTTCCACCTTGCTGCTTATAGTAAAATGAGAGAAGAAAGAGATAAATTGAGGAAGGAACTGCAAAAATAACCAGAATTTGATGAACAAAGCACTACTGTTAAGAAGAACAAAGTAGGAGATCTCACACTCCAGGATCTAAAAACCTACTATACAGCCACAGTAGTCAAAACAGCCTGGTACTGGTACCAATGACAGACACTTAGACCAGTGGAATAGAACTGAAAACCCAGAAAGAGATCCAGCCACCTATGGTCAGCTGATTTGTGACAAAGGGCTGAAAAAACGTTAATAGGGATGAGATTGCCTCTTTAACAAAAGGTGCTGGAAAAACTGAATACCCATTTGCAACAAAATGAAACAAGATCTGTATCTCACACCATTCCCAAAAACTAACTCCAGATGGATCAAAGACTTAAATATGAATCCTAAACCTATAAAGTTCCTCAAGGAAAATCTAGGAGCAAATTTAAGGTGGTTCAAATCCACCAGCCACTCCTCAGAAGGAAGGTCGGGCAATCTACTTCCTTAGTGATACTGCCTCAGAAACCCAAGGAAGGGTCACTATGAGTCAGGTCCAATTCGACAGCACATAACAACAACAAGAGCAACAGCAACAACAATATATGGCTGAGGTGCTCTGGTGGCATAGTGCCTAAGGCATTTGGCAGCTAACCATTAAGCTGGTGATTCAAATCCACCAGCCACTCATTGGAAGAAGACTGGACAGTCTACTTCTGTAGTGATACCGCCTCGGACACCCAAGGAGGGGTTGCTGTGAGGTGGATCCGACTCAACAGCAGTGAGTTTTTAATATATGTTATATAATGTACATCATAAATAGAGTATCAAGCATAACCCAAAATGCACAATCGGTTGAAGATAAACTAGATAAATGGGACCGTGTAAAAATTAAATTTTTATGTGCTTCCAAAGACCTCCAAAAGAGTTAAAAGGGAACCTACAGATTGGGAAAATATATTTAGCAATAACATATCTGACAAGGGACAATGTGAATTTGGGGGACCACAGAGAGGACTATAGTGTTTTGAATCCAATGTCTCCTTGTAAGAGAAAGAAGGAAGAGATTTGACACTGACAGGGTGAATGTCAGGTGAAGAGAGAGGCAAGGATTAGAGTTATACTATAACAATCAAGGAACATCAGGAGCCGCCTGATGGAAGAAGCAAGGATTCTCCCCTAGAGCCTCTGGAGTGAGTGCAGCCCTATGGATACCTTGACTTTAGACTTCTAGTCTCCAGAATATAATAAATTTGTATTGTCTTAAGCCACCAAGTTAATGGTAATCTGTCACAGAAATCTTAGGAAACTAATACAGTAGAAATGTAAACAATTTAGATAAAATTATATGTAGGTGTCATGGCCAAATACCCAACTTTACATGGGGCTTTTGTAGCATCCTCTGCATTAGGAGCTCTGGTAGCATAGTGGCTAAGGCACTTGACTGCTAACCAGAAGACTGGCAGTTCAAACCCACCAGCCACTCCTCGGGAGGAAGGTTGGGCAATCTACTTCCGTAGTGATACCGCCTTGGAAACCCAAGGAGGGGTAGCTATGAGTCAGGTCCGACTTGACGACACATAATGACAACAACATCAACTGCATTAAATATACACTTAAATGATGGCAGAAACCCTAGGACTCACCAGAGCCCTTAGAGGATCAGAGTCTGTCATCACATCCCTTATCTGGTCTTCAGAACCATCTCCTCCAACAGAGAGATCTGCACAATCCTAACCTTCACAGGTATTACCAAGACAAACAAATAAAAAAAAATACTTCATCTCTACTTCAGAGTCATAAGAACTTTTCTGTATTGCAGTATCATTTCAACAACATAAATATATGAATGGAAAAAGCACCAGTCAAAAAATGTCCCAAATGTAAATAGTAGTTATCATTATATGGATCTTTAGATAGTTTTCTTTAATGTCCTAAAATTTTGTAATACATATGTATTTATAAGGAGTACTGGTGGCACAGTGGTTAAAGCATTTGGCTGCTAACTAGAAGGATGGCAATTCTAACTCATCAGCCACTCCATAAGAGAAAGATGTTGCAGTCTGCTTCTATAAAAATTTCAGACTTCGAAACCCTATGGAGCAGTTCTACTCTCTCCTGTAGGGTCACTATGAATTATAATCAACTTGATAGCAGTGGGATTTGGGTTTATATGTTTTTTTTTTTTTTTTCCCCACAATAACAAAAAATAAGCACTGTATAGTTTTTAAATCTTAGTGTTGACCAGGAGAAAGCTTCCCTATGACACTATCTTAGCTACTGTACATCCCTCAATTTTGTTTTAAAGCTTCTGGCATTTGGACTTAGGGAAAGGAACAGCCCATGTTCCAGCACTGGAATAGCAAGATACAGAGTAACAGTACCAAACACCTCCACGTTTTCCTTTGTATTTGTTTCAATGGAAATTGCATTTTACAAGATGTTCACACAGACATATAATGCATTGATGTCTATTAAAATCCAGTTAGCTATATGCAAGTAGCCATCTAAAGCAGATCAATTGGTCTCTATTTTTCTGGAGTAACAGAAGAATGAACAATAGGAACAAAAGAAGGATATGGAACGTGCGGCTAATGGCCTCCATAAATAACTGTCTCCTTTGCCATGGCACCAGAAGTGGATGGTATCTGGCTATTACTGAACATTTTAATGAGAGATTATGTAGAAGAATCTTAATCAGTGGCAGGCAGGGGGGTGGCAGAGGTGGGTGGAGAATACAGAATAGAATTTCAAATTCTCACGGTCTCCAGGCTTCCTAGAGCCATGAAGGTTGGATGAAACCCTGAAACTACTACCCTGAGATAATCTTTAAACCAAAAATATCCCCTGAAGGGCAAAGTTATAAAAACTTCTTAGCCACAAATCATGAACTCAAAATTATATGTATAAAAAAAGACCAGGCTTGCTGGTCCAATAAAGCCTGGTAAAATCCCTAAGACTATGGCCCCTAGCTGCCCTTCAAATCTGGGAACTGAACTCCTGTGGCTTCCACTCAAATACAGACCAGTTTATGGGCTTAACATTTACATCCGGTAGATACACTCCTTGGAGAGATCAATGATGGGAGAACGGAGGGCAGATGCATGCACAGGGGACAGGAGTGCATGGGAGGGAAGGACACAGGGAAGGATAACTATGGAGAGTAAGTAGGAAGAGAGGTGTTACACTGTGGGAGATGTCAGGAGACAAAATGTCATGAGTCTGCTGTATGGAAAATAAAATTTCTCTGAAAATTTTCAACCAAATCATAATAAAAATTAACAAAAAAAAAAACTCAGCCATGACAAATACCTTGAGAGAATGAGTGGCTGGGCTTGGGGACACAGGACCACAGTTGAAGGGGAATGCATTAAGGTCAACTGCCGTAACACAGTCCACAAAGACACCGTTCTACATCCTACTTTGGTGAGTAGCAACTAGGGTCTTAAAGGCTTGCAACAGGCCATCTAAGGTTTAACTTTTCATCGATCTTTATCCAGAGCAAAAAGAGTGAAGAAAATCAAAGATTCAAGCAAGCAATTAGTCCAAGGGAGTAGTGGATCATGGGAACCTCAACTTGCATGACTCTGAGTCGAAAAATAGATGATACCTGGCTACTACTGATGACCACTCTGCGAGAGATCACAATAGGGGGTCCTGGATGGAGTGGGAAAAAAATGTAGAACACCACTCAAAATTTAAAAAAAAATTTTAAAAAAGACCAGGCTTACTGGCCTCATAGAGACTGGGGGAACTCCCAAAACTATGGCCCTTAGGCACTCTTCACACCTGGAACTGAACTCACCCAAGTGGCTCAACTTTCAACCAAATGATAGGCGCATTACGGGGTAAACAATAACAACAGGGAAGTACACACTCCTTAAAACAATCAGTCATATATGAGAGCAAAAGGGCAGCATCTGTGCAGGGAAAAAGCTCAGAAGGCAGGAATGGATATGAAAGAAGGGCAAAGAGGAATGGTAACTGATGGGAGGAAATGGGAAGAGTGTGGTTACACTGTGGGGATTACATTGTCAATGTCATGAAACAAAATGTGTATGAACAATTGAATGGAAAACCAATTTGCTCTGTAAACTTTCATTTTAATCACAATGAAACAAAAACATGACTAAACGTAAAAAATAAAACTTCAGGGGAAAAAAAATGGTAATTCCGTGAAGTATTCTTAAAACAAAACAATAGAGACTTCTGGTAACAGGGAGGAAGAGGCAGACAAGGGACACAGATCCTGTTCAACAAAGAAAAGAAAAACCAATTAACAGAGATACAGAAGATAATCCTGGAGCCCTGACCTTTGAAAGAACTATACAGAAGTGGATTAGGCACCAACTAGTGGAAAAACCTGAACAAAAACAGAGAGTACAAAGATGATCAGAGCTACAGACTGTCAGCTCCTCTGCTGAGACCAACAGCCTGAATATTTCCAAGTGGTGTTGGGACCTGAGAAATGACCTAAAGATCAGCCCTGATCACCAAAGGCTGCAGGGAGACTGCACTGGTGGCCTATGACTAGGAAGAGAAACAGCAAGGAGGGAGACAACCTGAGCTGTTGACTTTCCACTGTCCAGAGGACGCAGCCATTTTAATTGTTTACACATGGCAGCCATTTGGGATATTTAAAGTGACCAAGTGTGCAGCCATTTTGAATGTTTACAAGTGATGGCCATTTTGGATATTTAAAGTGACCAAGGGTGAAGCCATTTTGAATCTTTACAAGTGGCAACCATTTTGGATTTTAAAGTGATAGCATTCTCATTCAGATTCCAGGGACCTAAGAATAGGTTCTGTTTGCCAAGGAAGGAAGGGACATACAACAGACTGACAACAGGAAAGGAGACAGGTGTTGAGTAAATAAGTGTTGTCAACTAGTGAATAGAGGAGCACAGTACAGTACCCTGCTTGCGTAGATAACATACAAACAAAACAAAGAATATGAAAATCGTGGGCAAGTCACTCCAACATACAATCATCAATTAAATATAAATACAAAAACATAACAATGCCTCTGAGACAACAGAGCATCACAGAGCACACAAAGAAGCAAGATAAAGCAGGAGAAACAAGGGATGAGGATACATATCCAAAACACATCCCTGAGAAATAAGCAGAAGTGGAACTCCTTGATAAGGAATTCAAAAGAATTATATTTAGGTATCTTCAAAGGATTGAGATACAGATCAAGGAAAACACAGACAAAACCCTAGAAGAATTTCAGAGGAAAATACAAGAACAAAATGACAAAATAAATGAAAAATTAGAAATTTTTCACGTAAAAATCCAGAAGATAAATACTAAATTGTCAGAAATACATATAACATTGAAAGGGTGAAGGAGTAGATTTGATGCAATGGAAGACAGAACGAATGAGAATGAAGACAAATACCTGAATACTTCTTTGGAAAGAGATCAATCAGAAAAAAGATCAAAACAACAAGAAGAAAGCCTAAGGTTCATGTGGGATATCATCAAAAGGAATAACCTACGTGTCATCGGGATTCCAGAACAAGAAGGGAAAAATAAAACCACTGAGAAAATTGTCCAAGATTTGTTGGAAGAGAATTTCCCTGATATGATGAAAGATGAGAATAAATCTATTCAGGAACTTCAACAAACCCCAAACAGGATAGACCCCATAAGAAAATCACCAAGACATATCATCATCAAACTCACCAAAACCAAAGACAAAGAAAGAATCATGAGAGGAGCATGGGAAAAACGAAAAGTTACCTACAAGGGGCAACCAACTGAACTAAACTCAGATTTCTCGGCAGAAACCATGCAGGCGAGAAGAAGGATGGTATATATAAAACCCTGAAAGAGAAAAACTTCCAACCAAGAATTATGTACCCAGCAAAATTTTCCGTCAAATACGATGGTGAAATTAGGACATTTTCAGATAAACAGAAATTAAGGGAATTTGTTAAAAGTAGACCAACCTTACAAGAGATGTTAAAAGGAGTCCTTTGGACAGAGAAGCAACAACAATCAATAACAACTGACCATTAACACACATGATGATAGAACCCAGAAACCAACCCAGATATGGAAGTATCCAAAGTAAATAAGCCTACAAGATTGTAAACAGGGAAGCAGAGACAACAACCGACAAATGAAGACAACCACAAACCAAAAAAAGGGATAAAAATCTGTGTTGTTACAGAACTTCTAGATGGTAGGGAAGTCAAGACAACTACAAGATAGAATGGACTGTTGTAAACTTGGATGAAAACTATAAATTACAGGGTAACCTCAAAGAAAAATGATAAACCTTCAGATCAAAATCAAAAAGAGGATCAGCACAAATATTTAGCAAATACTAAAACAATAGCAACAAAGGAAGTGATAACATGATTTATAAATAAAACGAGCTCAGCATAGAAAATTGTATGGAACAAAGAAATCGACACCGTAAAAAAGCACATAACAAAAATGACAGCAACAAATTCGTATTTGCTGATAATTACATATCTGGCAAGGGACTTACCTCTAAGATTCGTGAAAAACTCCAATGCCTCAACACCAAAGGAATTAATAATCCAATTGAAAAATGGGCAGAAGACATGAATAGACACTTCACCAAGGAGGATATTCAGGTGGTCAGCTAATTCATGAAGAGATGCTCACAATCACTGGCCATCAGAGAGATGCAAATCAAAACAACAATGAGATATCGTCTCACCCCAGCACTGATGGCAAGGTTCAACAAGATAGAAAATAACAAATGCTGGCAGGGATATGAAGAGATTGGGACTCTCATACATTGCTGGTGGGACTGTGAAGTGATAGAACCACTGTGGAAAGCAATGTGGTGATTCCTTGTTGTTGTTAGGTGCTGTCGAGTCGTTTCCGACTCACAGCAAACCCACGCACAGAAAAAAATACTGCCTGATCTTGTGCCAGCTCTTTGATCCTTGCTATACTTCAGCCCACTGTCACAGCCAACATGTCAATCCATCTTGTTGAAGGCCTTCCCCTCTTTCATAGACCATCCACCTTACTAAGCATGACATCCTTTTCCAGGGAATAGTCCCTTCTGACAACATGACCAAAGTAGGTGAGAGGAAGTCTGGCCATTCTCGCTTCAAAGAAGCATCTCAGCTGAACTTCCTCCAGGACAGATCTGTTAGTTCTTTTAGTAGTCTATGGTACTTCCAGCATTCTTCTCCAGCACCACAACTCAAAAGCATCAACTCTTCTTCGATCTTCCTTAATATTCATCGTCTAGCTCTCACAGGCATACAAGGCAACTGGAAATATCATGGTCTGTGTCAGGTGCTCCTTAGTCATCAAGGAGACATCCTTGCTTCTCAGCACTTCAGAGTTCCTTCGTGGACGACCTGCCCAGTGCTACACGTGGTCCAATGTCCTGACTGCTGTTTCCATTGGCATCAATGGTAGAACCAAGCAATGTGAATTCTTTAACAAACTCAATCTTTTCTCCATTTTTCGTGATGCTGCTTAATGGTACAGTTGTGAGGATTTTTGTTATCCTTATATTGAGATGTAATCCATACTGAAGACTGTATTCGTCAATCTTCATCAGTAAGTGCCTCAAGTCACCCTCACTTTCAGCAAGCAAAGTTGTATCATCAGTATATCTCAGGTTAATAATTCTTCCTCCAATCCTTATGCCACGTTTTTCTTTTTTAGTCCAGCTTCTCAGATTATTTGCTCAGCATATAGATTGAATAAGTGTGGGGAAAGAAAACAACCCTGAAGCACTCCCTTCTTGATTTTAAACCATGTAGTGACCCCTAGTTGTGTTCGAACAACAGCCTCTTGGTCAATGTACAGGTTCCTCATGAGTACAATCAAGTGTTCAGGAATTCCCATTCTTTTCAATGTTATCCATAATTTGTCATGAGTCACACGATCAAATGCCTTTGCACAGTCAATAAAACAAAAGTAAACATCTCTCTGGTATTCTTTGCCTTGAGCCAAGATCCATCTGACAGCAGGTATGATATCCCTTGTTCAACGTCTTCTTCTGAATCCGGTTTGCACATCTGGAAGTTCTCTGTCAATATACTGCTGCAAGTGTTTTTGAATTATCTTCAGTAAGATCTTACTTGTGTGCAAAATTAATGATATTCTTCGATAATTTTCACATTCTATGGGATCACCTTTCTTTGGAATGGGTACAAATATGGATCTCTTCCAGTCAGTTGGCCAGGTAGATGTCTTACAAATCTCTTGGCATAACCAAGTGAATGCCTCCAGTGCAGCATACGTTTGTTCAAATATCTCAATGGGTATTCCGTCAATTCCTGGAGCCTTGTTCTTCACAATTCTTTCATTGCAGCTTCAACTTCCTCCTTCAATACCATTGGTTCTAGATCATATGCAACCTCCTGGAATGGATGAAGATCTACCAGTTCTTTTTGGTACAGTAACTCTGTATATTCTTTCCATCTTCTTTTGATGTTTCCTGCATCATTCAATCTTTTGCCCATAGAATCTTTCAATACTGCAACTCGATGCATAAATTTTTTCCTCAATCCTTTCAGCTTGAGAAATGCTGAGTATGTTCTTTCCTTTTGGTTTTCTAACACCAGGTCTTTGTACATTTCATTATAGTATTTGGCTTTGCCTACTCAAGCTGCTCTTTGAAATCTTCAGTTCAGCTCTTTGATCATTTCTTCCATTTGCTTTAGCTACTCTCCACTCAAGGGCAAGTTTCAGAGTTCTTCTGTCATCCATTTTGGTCTTCTCTTTTCTTATCTTTTTAGTGACCTCTTGCTTTCTTCATGGATGATGTTCTTGATGTCTTCCCACAATTCTTCTGGTTTTCAGTCACTGGTGTTCAATGCATCAAATCTATTGTTTAGATGGTTTCTACATTCAGGAAGGATATATTCAAGATCATATTTTGGCTCCCGTGGGCTTGTTTTAATTGTCTTCAACTTCAAGTTGAACTTGCATATGAGCAGTTGATGGTCTATTCCACAATCACCTCCTTGCCTTGTTTTGGCTGAAGATATTGA
>NW_006922243.1:638876-647490 GCF_000298275.1 Orycteropus afer afer
CATGTTTGGTCAATTTCAGACTGCAGAAGTTGATAAAAATCTTCAATTTCCTCATCTTTGGGTTTGGTGGTTGGTGCATAAATTTGAGTAATAGTCAAATCAACGGGTTTTCCTTTTAGGTGTACGGATATTATCCTATGACCGACAGCATTGTACTTCAGGACAGATCTTGAAACATCCTTTGCGATGATGAATGCCACACCATTCCTCTTCAAATTGTCATTCTCGGCGTAATAGACCATATGGTTGTCTGATTCAAAATGGCCAAAACCAGTCCATTTCAGTTCACTAGTGCCTAGGATATCAATCTTTACACATTCAATTTCATTTTGGACAACTTCCAATATTCCTAGATCCATACTTCGTACATTGCATGTTCCAATTATTAATGGATGTTTGTAGCTCATTCTCCTCAATTCAGCTGGAATTGGAGATACCATTTGACCCAGCAATCCCATTACTAGGTATATATCCTACAGAGGTGAGAGCCAGGAAAGGAACAGATGTATGCACACTCATGTTCACTGCAACATTATTTACAATAGCAAAAAGATGGAAAAAACCTATGTGCCTATCAGCGGAAGAGTGGATGACCAAAATATGGTACACACACATAACAGAATGCTTTGCAGCACTAAAGAATAATATGGAGTTTGTGAAACACCGCATAATATGGTGAACTTGGAGGACATTATGCTGAGTCAAATAAGTCAATCACAGAAGGACATATATAGTATTAGGCTGTTGTTGTGGAGTGTCTCGGAAAGGTTTATATATGGAGGAAAACCTTCTTTGTTGTTTGCCAGGGGTAGGAGGGGAGGGAAAGGAACACTGCAAAAAAAAAAAAAAATATATATATATATATATATATATATACGCATTGACTCATGTCACTTTAATTTTGTGTATTTCACTGTACCTAAATTGTATTTCAATAAAATGCATTAAAATAAAAAATAACAGTTTAACTTAACTAGTAAAAAAGGTCTGCCTTGAGCATTATGCTATTATAAGATGTACATGGGATCAAATTGACAACAGCAACTTACATGATTACATAGAAACCTTTGAGGCAGTGAGTTTATGTTTCTACATGGAGAAGGAACAACATAGTAAAGGAGAGTGAGATAGGGTTGCTCAACTTGAAGAATGTCATCGATGTCACTAAACACAGTATATATAGAAACTGCTGATTGGTGCATGTTTTACTTTATATATTCTCAACAACAAAATAAATAAAAAATTTTTAATATTAAAAAAATTCCCTAGTTAGCAATTAAAAGTCCCAACATTTTCAATGTATGCTATTCTTTTTCTATTATGGCTCAGTAAACACCTTCACTAACCTGCACATGCCTCTGTTTGAGCAATGTCTCATAACGGTTGGATGTTGGCAGATGGATTGTTGCTCCTTGATTCTTGCATTCTGATCGTAAACGTTTATCAAGAAGCAAACTAATAAAGAGAGGAAAAATGGAAGTGTCAAATCAAATTATCAAAGACTTTGTATCAAAATCACAAACCATTTAAACTGAACAATATTTTAGATAAATTAATAAAGAACGTTTTCCTTGAGCATTGTGCCCTTTTAAAGAATTATTTGTATGAGACTGAATTAACAACAGTAATTCCAACCTTTAACAGGCAGAGACTGTAAATTAATGGCAGTCAAATAGTATAAGCAGAGATACTAAGGATGGTAATACAATGTGAAGTATGTAAACAATGTCAACGAACTTTGCATGCAGAAGTTGTTGAATGGATGTAAAAACTGCTGTGCATATTTGCACAACACACACACACACAAATCACAAACCAGTCACTTACCTTCCTGCCATAACTTTATAATATGCAAATATCTGGTCTGCTAGCTTATAAACAAATTGATCAAAACATAGATTCACCTGAATAAAAAGAAAACACATTTTAGATTTTAATATCCTGAATCAAGACCAAATAACACAACTTTAAAAATAAAATTTTTGTGAGACAATTAATTGAGACTCTTATAAGAAAAACTAGAAACAATCTAATTATCCAATAAGAACAAATTAGTTATTTGTATGCCACTAAATTGCCATTGATGGTTATATATCAGAATCCTTCTTACTGATGGAGAAAAGTATTTCTATAGTCTTAAATACAAAGGAAAATGAAGAAGTCCTTCATCACGTGCTCCAGTGAGTTAATCTGCACTGTTTGGGGGTATTTCCCACTCTGGGGGATAGCTCTGCCATTAGCTCCTGCTTTACAGGAGCCCTGCCCATGGGATTCTTCTCAGGTTTGCCCAGGGCAAATGGGGGTAGGGGGCACTGCACTGGTCATGGAGTATAAGTAGACACCCAGGTGGACTTAACCCTGAGACTTAACCCCTGAAACAGCCTCATTTGCAAAGGGGACTAGCACCCACCCCTAGAGCTATGAATAGGATACAGTGAAAAGAGCCCTGCCCTAGTGGTCTCAGAGGCCCTGGCAAACAGGAGCTGAGAGGTATAGGTCTCCACAGGTCACCCACCCACAACATCTTCCCTCAAGAATCGCTTTCAGGAACTTCCAGTAAGATGGCAGAATAGGCAGACAAGCTACATAAACCCTCTTCAACAAAGAAAAGAGAAACCAATTGACAAGAGATACCTAAGATAATCCTGGAGCCCTAAGCTTTGAAAGGAAGTATACAGAAGTGGATTATGCACCAACTAGTGCAAGAATCTGAATGAAAACACTGAGTATAGAGATGGATGGAGCTGTGGTCTGTCAGCTACTCTGACGGCACCAACAGTCTGAATACTTCCAGATGGTGTTGGGACCTGAGACCTGACCTAAAGATTGGTCACCAAGGGCCGCAAGGATAACTGCACTGGTGGCCGATGACTAGGAAAGAGCAAAGAGGGAAACAACCTGAGCTGGGGACTTTCAACTGTGCGTAGGGCGCAGCCATTTTGATTGTTTACAAGCAGTGGCCATTTTAGATATTTAAAATTACTGAAGGCACAGCCATTTTGAATGTTTACAAGCGCTGGCCATTTTGGATATTTAAAATGACCAAGGGCGCAGGCATTTTGATGTTTGCAAAACATGGCCATTCTGCAAAGAAATCGGAAAATACCATGGACTGCCAAAAGAACGAACAAATCTGTCCTGGGAGTATTGTAGACGGAATGCTCCTTGGTAGCGAGAATGGCCAAACTTCAACTGATCTACTCTGGTCATGTTGTCAGAGGGACCATTCCCTGGAGAAGGATATCATGCTTGGTAAAGTGGAGGGTCAGCAAAAAAGGGGAAGGCCCTTAACAAGATGGATTTACCCAGTGGCTGCAACAATGGGCTCGGGTATATCAACGATTGTGAGGCTGGTGCAGGACTGGACAGTGTTTCATTCTGTTATACACAGAGCCAGTATGAGTTGGAGCCAACCAGAGGGCACTGAACAACAACAATATAAAGTACTCAATGTGGTATATGGAGTGGTGGTTTAGGGACATACGTGTATAATGCTTATAAGGGCTGGTTCTTCCCAACTAATAAATAAGGTTAAGGAACATCTGGGGTCTTCTAAGACTTACTATGCCTTGGAAGGAAGGTTGGGCAATCCTACTTCTGTAGTGATACTGCTTCAGAAACCCAAGGAGGGGTCGCTGTGAGTCGGGGTCGACTCCACAGCACATAACAACAACATGCCTGCCTGGTTAAAACAGACTATCAAAATCTAAAATCACCTATAACATTCAATAACATAATATCCACTTTAGTACTTTCTCCTGCATATAATCAAATATACACAAAAAGTAACACTTTGGATAAATTTTACATAAAAAGAAATAAATCCTCAAAAAAAAAAAAAAGTGGCCATTTTGGATATTTAAAGTGACAGCATTCTCATTCAAATTGCAGGGACCTAAGAATAGGCTCTGGTAGCATAGTGGCTAAGACACTTGCCTGCTAACCAGACGGCTGGCGGTTCAAACCCACCAGCCACTCCTCGGAAGGAAGGTTGGGCAATCCTACTTCCGTAGTTATACTGCCTCGGAAACCCAAGGAGGGGTCGCTATGAGTCGGGGCCGACTCGACGGCACATAACAACAACAACAACAACAAGAATAGGCTCTGCTTGACAAAGATAGCAGGGACATACAGGAGGCTGACAACAGGAAAGGAGACAGGTGGTGAGTGTGTAAGTGCTGCCAACTAGCGAACAGAGGAACATAGTGAAGGGTTAATAAAATCCAATCTCACAGTAATTTACCCTTAGGAAAAATGGAATGTTACAAAGAAAATGTACAAAAAAAATTCCAGATTATCAGACTCCTGAAAATAGTTAATGAGTACTGTCTGCCTCTATAAAAAGTTATATTATAGGGGCACCATGACCACAATAAAGGAACAAGCTGAGGGAAAGGAAGGAACAGGCTGATGACAGGACTTGGCTGACTAAACCCTACAATATCTTAAACCCCGAGACAAAGAAATGAAAAATTGAGGAAGAAGGATAAAAGGACCTGAACTGAGACAATTGCTGCTGGTGTCACCAATGCAGAGAGTTAGCCCTTTTGCTTTGATGCTTGTATCTTTTAAATAAATTCTCTTTTTCTATTTCTCTGGCCTGGTTCCTCTCAGCATCAGCAACCCACTCTTAACAGTCTTGATGCTAAAAACCCGGGAAGGAACAAAGACCAAATAGGAAAAACAGAAAAGCCCACAAGGGTTTAAACAGGCTGAAGAAACAACTTGCCAGGAGGAACCCACAAGGAATCCCATGCCATTACAGACAACACATCCACCACTGGCCGATTCCTTCTTGGTGAGTGACATTCTGTTTTCCCTTCACGGATTTCTAATTTGTTGATTACTCTAAGACCTAGCTCTAGGCCAGAAAGCCTCCAGCTTTAGCCTCTAGGCTTCTGCCCTCCAAAACCTCCTCTGTGCCGGGGACACCCATGCAAAAGTGGTTTCAATCTCTCCTCTGGTGCTGGACCAAACAACAGGGATGCCTTTCCTTTGGTCTTAACATCTCCAGAACTCAAGATTGTCACTTACCCACTATGAGGAACAATCAATCTGTTCTCTCTAAATCTACACCTTTCAGGTGTCTTTAACCAATATGTCTTATTTTCTTCTGCAATACCATTGGGCCACAATGCAAATTAGACAGCAACTCCCAGTGGCCAGAAAATGGCACTTTCAATTTAATGTCCTCAGGGACTTAAGATCATTTTTGTCAACGTAATGGAAAGTGGTCCAAAATTCCTTACATCCAGGCATTCTTTACCCTCTGGAACAGACCCTCTCTTTGCCAATCCTGTTCCACCTCCCAAATTCTCCTACTGCACTCCAAACTCACTTCAACTAACCTAACCCTCCTCACTTTGAACTTCTAGAATCTGAAATTCCTTTCAATCCAGCTCATCATTCACCACCACCACAAAATAACTCACCCCTATATGACCCAGATGCTTCCTCTCTTCCTCCTGTATCTTTTTCTCCACCTCATACATAGTCTAGAACTAACCAATCTACCCTCCAATTCTTCCTCTTCGTGAGGTAGCAGGAGCTGAGGGCAGTGTCCAAGTTCAAGTTCCCTTCTCTATATCAGATTTATCTGATTGAAAAACACCTTGGATCCTTCTCTGCTGATCCCACTGCTTATATTAAAGAGTTTGAGTATCTCTCCCACTCTTTGAAAACTGTCATGATATTTATGTCATTATAACTTCATCACTTACTCCTGAAGAGAAAGAACATGTTTGGCTGGCAGCTCAAGCCTACACTGATGAACTACATTGGCAAAATGCAGCCTTATCACTGGGACTGTAGTCGTACCTTAAGCTGATCCAAATTGGGATTATCAGACTGATTCCCTCAGTAGGCAACACTGCAGCCATATGCTTACTCACCTTATTGCCTGACTCAGCAAAATGGCTCACAAAATAGTCAATTATGAGAAACTCAATCACTCAGGGTCCTGAAGAGAATCCAGCCCTATTCCTTTCCGAACTGACTGAGACTTTACAGAAGTATACTATCCTAGACTGCACTTCACAAGAAGGATTCCCACTTCTTAACATGCATTTTATTTCTCAGTGTGCCCCTGACATCTGATGGAAACTTCAGAAATTAGACACTGGTCCACAAACCCCTCAAAGAGACCTTCTTAATCTTGCCTTTAGGGTCTTTAACAATAGAGATGAGGAATTAAAATTACAAAAGCAAAAACAAGATCAGGAAAAAGCCCAACTTTTAGCCTTCTTACAAGGCTCTGTAAGATAGCCACTGCAGGGGAAACTTACTCTTTAAAACTCCCTCCAGGACCATGGAGAGGCAAATTTGAGCCTCCTCCAGGATCATGTCTCGATTGTGGCAATAAAGTCCACTGGGCCAGATCCTGTCCAAATCCAAGACACCCACATGGGCTGTGTTTAAATTTGTGTGCAAATTTAACATAGGAAAAGACGGAGAGAATACAAATAACAAATGAAATGGGTGACATCACAAGAGAACGAACTGAAATTAAAAGGATAGTATCAGGATACTAGGAAGAACTATACTCCAACAAATGTGAAAATCTGGAAGAAATGGGCAGATTTCTAGAAACACAAGACTTACCTAAACTAACACAGACTGATGCAGAAAAGCTGAACAGATCCATAACAAAAGAAGAAATTGAACAGGTCATCAAAAAATTACCAACTAAAAAAAGTGCTGGCCCAGGCGGTTTCATGGGAGAATTCTACAAAACATTCAGAGAAGAACTTACACTAATCCTACTCAAACTTTTCCAAAACACAGAAAAGGATGGAATCCTTCTTAACTCATTTTATGAAGAAAGCATAACCTTGATACCAAAACCAAGTAAAGACATCACTCAAAAGGAAAACTGCAGAAAATTGCATCATGAATATAGGTACAAACATCTCCAACAAAATCCTAGGCAACAGACTCCAACAACGTATCAAAACAATCATTCATTATGACCAAGTGAGGTTCATATCAGGTATGCAGGGATGGTTCAACATTAGAAAAACAATCAATGTTATCCCCACATACATAAAACAAAGGAAAAGAATCACATGATCATAACATTTGATGCAGAAAAGGCATTTGACAAAATCCAAAACCCTTTCTTGATCAGAACTCTCAGCAAAATAGGAACAGAAGAGACATTCCTCAACAATGTTCAGCGCATCTATGCAAAACCAAAAGCCAGTATTATTCTTAATGCAGAGAGACTGAAACCATACCCCTGCGAACAGGAAAAAGAAAAGGATGCCCACTATCACCACTTCTATTCAACACTTTACTGGAAGTCCTAGCCAGGGCCATAAGGCAAGAAAGGGAAATCAAAGGTATACAAATTGGTAAGGAAGAAATCAAACTATCCCTATTTGCTGATGATATGATCCTACACCTAGAAAACCCAACAGAATCAGTCAAAAATCAACTGGAACAAATTGAGAGATTTAGCATTGTGGCAGGATAAAAAAAATCAACATCCAGAAATCAGTTGGATAACTCTACACTAGCAAAGACACTGTTGAAAAAGAAATAAGGAAATAAATACCATTTACAATAGCTACCAAAAAAATAAAATAACTGGGACTAAATCTTACCAGGGACACAAAAAGATAATTATAAAAAACTACTTCAAGAAACCATAAGAGATCTACATAAATGGAAGAACATTCCATGTTCGTAGATAGGAAGATTGAACACTGTGAAAATGTCAGTTCTACCCAAAGCCATCTATACATTCAATGAAATCCCAATCCAGATTCCATCAACAATTTTTAAGGATATGGAAAAACCAATCACTAACTTTATATGGAAAGGAAAGAGACCTCGGAAAAGCAAAGCACTACTGAGGAAGAAGAACAAAGTAGGAAGTCTCGTACTGCCAGGTCTCAAAACTACTATACAACCACAGTAGTCAAAACTGTCTGGTATTGGTACAATGACAAACACATAGACCAATGGAAGAGAATTGAGAACCCAGAAATATATCCATCAACCTACGGTCAGCTGGTCTTTGACAAAGGGCGAAAATCCATTAAATGGGGAAGAAAATAGTTGTTTAATAAATGGTGCTGGCAAAACTGGATATCCACTTGAAGAAAAATGAGATCCATACCTCAGACCGTACATATAAAAGAACTCCAGATCGATCAAAGTCTTAAGAGGAAACTTAAAACTATAGAGTTCTTCAAGGAAAAACTAAGGGCAAATTTAGGGGTCCTAATATATGGCATAAATAGACTATCAAGCACAACCCAAAATACACAAACAACAGAAGAAAAACGACATGAGGGGTACCTTCTAAAAATTAAATTTTTATGTGCTTCCAAAGACTACTCCAAGAGTCAAGAGAACCTATAGACTGAGAAAGAATATTTGGCAATGACGTATCTGAGAAGGATATTACCTCTAGAATTTACAGAAAACTCCAACACCGCAATAACAAAAACACAAATAATCAAACTAAAAAATGGGCAGAAGACATGAACAGACACTTCACCAAGGAGTATATTCAGGCAGAAAACAAAAATATGAAGAAATGTTCACAATCACTAGCCATTGTTGTTGTTGTTGTTAAGTGCCGTTGAGTCGTTTCCGACTCATAGCG
>NW_006922243.1:650145-651174 GCF_000298275.1 Orycteropus afer afer
ACATTCTAGGTGTCCGTCAACTGAGGAATGGATAACCAAACTGTGGTACATACATATAATGGACTACTATGCAACCCTGAAGAATACTGTAAAATCAACAAATTACTGCATAACGTGTGTGAACTTGAAGGACATTATGCTGAGTAAAATAAGTCAGTCACAGAAAGACAAATATCATATTAGCACATTATTGTAAAAGTCAAGGACCAGTTTATACATGGAAGGCAATTTTCTTTGTTGGTTACCAGGGTGGGAAGGGAGGGGAGGGAAAACTATTACATAGGCAGACAAGTATTGATGTGGGTGAAGAGAAGGGCAATGTACCAAATGTGAGTGATTCACATGGTGGCAGTGAGGAAGAGGAAGACAAAGAGAAATACATGGGAGGTGCAGACAACAAGGATTAACCCTTTTGCACATAAAGTCTTGCGTTGTCAGTGAAGGCAAACACTGGTATACAGGTAGATAGATGGGTGGACAGACTGAACTATTAGGTGTGTCTACGCAATAGGAGTGTACCCAAGACCATTATAGGGTTGGTAGATAATTTTTCTACAAGTGTATGTGTATGTTCTGTAACTACTCCCAGGGGTATCATAGAGCTCACAAGGGTCAAGGCTATAGTCACTTTCTGGTCACAACCAGCTACCCAAAGGGACCAAATAGTTGAACCTGAGGGCTCAGGACCACAGTCACAGGGGACATCAAGCTCAATTGCCATAACATACTACACAAAACATTGTTTCACCTCCTACTTTGGTGAGTAGCAACTGGGATCTTAAAAGCTTACAAGGAGCCATCTAGATGCAACGATGGGTATCTCCTGATCCAGAGCAAAGAAGAGTAAAGAAAACAAAAGATTCATGGAACAATTAGTCCTTGCAACTAGTACACCATGTGATTCTCAGCCTATACAATTATGAGACCAGAAGAACTAAATGGTGCCTGCCTACCAATGTCAACCACTCAGAGAGGGATCTTTGAAGGAGATCCTACATAGAGAGGGAGAACAATGTGGAACAAAACTCA
>NW_006922243.1:651726-653608 GCF_000298275.1 Orycteropus afer afer
GCTGAGCTGTGGACTTTTGCTGGTCCGGAAGGTGCCAGCACTTTGAAGGTTTAAAAAGCAGCTTGACTATTTTGGATATTTAAAGACACAGCACTCTCGCAGATTCCTGGGGCTTAAGAACACGTTCTGCTTTCCAGCAACCAGAAAGACACTCGGGAACTGGAAGACTGAAAAGGTGTGGCATTCCTGTTCTTACTCTTATACCACACACCCGTATGATGAACAAAGGTGTGGCCACCCACACTCCCACAAAGCTTCAAGGCCTACAAGAACTCGATCACAGTCTGTGTGCTCAGACGGAGCCTATGTGCCCTGCCCCGTCCTCCACCGATTTCTTTTTCTCTTTTTTAATTTTTATTGCTATTTTTTTCTTTTTCGCAGTCTTTTATCCGGTGATGAGTTGGCTTGTACTTGTATGTTTTAAAACAACTAATATTATTAATAATTTTGTCCTGTTATTGTTTTTCTTAACCTTCCCCTACCAGGTCCTAGTTTTCAGCATTTTTTCCTTTCCCTGCGTTTGGTTGATTTTTTTTTTTTTTTTTTTTTTTTTTTAAGGGTTTTTTCCTTCCTTTCCCCCTTTATTCTGGTGATTAACGCTGACCTTGTTTTTCTTTTTGCATTTTCCTCTTTTTTTTTCTTCATTTATAATTCTCCTTCCCTACTATTTTTTTTGTAAGTGCCCTATCCCCAGATATTGCAGGTTTTCTTGTTTTCTCTTTTTTTTTAACCATTTTTTCTTTTTTTGGTTAGTGTTCCCGTGTGATTACATGGTATGTTTTTCATTCATATGCTTTTAGGTTTTTGATGGTTATTCAATTGTAATTTGTGTCAAACTGATTGGGAGACAACAACAGTCCCCATAAGACATAACTATACCCACACCTGCAACTTCACTTACTGAGCAAAAGACACTACTTCCTTCTCCACCAACGGGCCAAAGATAAAAAACGACGAAGAAGAGCCTGAATCACCCTTGGCTGCTCTTTATAAACAGTTAACAGAGATCTAAATACAACAACTCCACGATGCCTCGGAAACAACAGATCATCACAGTCCACACAAATAAGCAGGATAAAGTGGTAGAAACAAGGGAACAGGATACAGAACCAAAACACATCCATGAGGAAGAAGCAGCATTGGAACTCTCTCATAAGAAATTCAAAAAAATTAATTTTAGGCATCTTCAAAGAATTGAGACACAGACCAAAGAAAACGCAGAAGAACACTTAGAAGAATTTTGGAAGAAAATACAAGAACAAAATGACAAAATAAATGAAAAATTAGAAATCATTCTAAATCTACAGATAGAAATGAAGGAGATTAATACTAAATTGTCAGGAATAGATAACACATTGGAAGGGCAAAGGAGAAGAATTGATGCGATGGAAGACACAATTAATAAGACTGAAGACAAAACGCAGGGGACATAAAGCTCGATTGGTATAACATACTATACAAAAACATTGTTCCACCTCCTACTTTGGCAAGTAGCGACTGGGATCTTAAAAGCTAGCAAGCTGCCATCTAGAACAACGATGGGTCTCTTCTCATCAAGAAGAAAGAAGAAAAGCAAAATTAATGGAAACAATCAGTCCTCGTGACTGGTACACCATCTGATCTGCAACCTATACAACTATGAGACCCGAAGAACTAGATGGTGCCCAGCTACAACTGTCATCCACTTCGAAGGGACGTAGGAGATCCTGGATAGAGAGGGAGAACAACGTGGAACAAAACTCAAAATAATTTGGAGGCAAAAAAAAAAAAGAAGAAGGTGGGGACCAGGTTTGCTGGTCCAATACAGACTGGTGGAACCACTGAGACTATGGCCCCAAGTTGCCCTTCAGGTCTGGAATTGAACCCAACCTGTGGTTTCCAG
>NW_006922243.1:654140-656878 GCF_000298275.1 Orycteropus afer afer
AAGATATTCCCCAAAAGAAAATCACCAAGACACATCATCATCAAACTCATCAAAACCAAAGACAAAGACAGAATCCTGAAAGCAGCACGGGAAAAACAAAAAGTTACCTACAAAGGACAGCCAGTAACAAAAATTCTGATTTCTCAGCAGAAACCATGCAAGCGAGAAGGCAATGGGATGATATAAAACCCTGAAAGATAAAAATTTCCAGCCAAGAATTATATATCTGGCAAAACTGTCCCTCAAATATGATGGTGAAATTAGGAGATTTCCAGATGAGTAGAAACTAAGGGAATTTGTTAAAACCAGACCAAACTTACAAGAGATGCTAAAAGGAGTCCCTTGAACATAGAACCAAAAATAGCAAGAAATAACTGACCATTAATACTCAAGATAACATAACCTAGAAACCACAGCTATGGACATATCCAAGGAAAAATGAGCTTACAAGATTGTAAACAGTGAACCACAGACATCAATTGGCAAGTGAGGACAACTACAAATAAAAAGAGGGAAAAGACAGCGTACTTACAGAACTTCTAAATGGTGAGGAAGTTAAAAAAGTTGGAAGATAGAGTGGACTGTTCTAAACTTGAGGATAAAATTATAAATCACAGGGTAACCTCAAAGAAAAATGATAAACCTTCATATCACAATTTTTTTAAAAAAAAAAGAGGACAAGCACAAACATTCAGCATATACTAAAACAACAGCAACAAAGTAAATGATAACATGATTCGTAAACATAATGAGCTCAGCACACAAAACAATATGGAACAAACAAACAAGGGACACCATGAAAAAATACATAATAAAATGACAATAATAAACTCAAACGTATTAATAATTACCCTGAATATTAATGAATTAAATGCACCTTTCATAAGACGGAGAGTTGCAGATTGGATAAGAAAACACAACCCATCAATAGGCTGCCTACAAGAGACACACTCAGAGATAAAGACAAAAATAGATTAAAAATCAAAGGTTGGAAAAAGATGTATCAAGCAAATGGCAACTGTAACAGCAAGAGTGGAAATATTAATTTCTGATCAAAATGACATTAACACAAAAACCACCATAAGAGACAAAGAAGGACATTATATAATGATTAAAGGATCAATTGAACATGAAGATATAACCATAATAAATATCTATGTACCCAATGAAAAGGCCCCAAAATACATAAATCATACTTTAAAAGAGCTGGAAAGCCAAATACAGGATGCCACAGTCATAGTGGGAGACTTAAATAAACCACTTTCTTTGAAATATAGAACAACTGGAAAGAAACTCAACAAAGATGCAGAAGAACTAAACAACACAATACACAAATTTGGCCGTATACACATGTATAGAGCACTTCACCCATCAGCAGCACAATATACATTCTTCTCCAGTGCACATGGAACTTTTTCTAGGATTGCCCATATGTTAGGTCATGAAGCAAGCCTTAATAAATTTAAAAACATCAAAATACTGAAAAGCATTATTCTCAGATCATAATGCTATCAAATTAGAAATCAACAATACGAAGATCAACAGGAAAAGCGTAACATGGAAACTGAATGACACACTCCTTGAGAAAGACTGGGTAAGAGAAGAAATCAAATTGAAATTCAAAAATTTCTTGAATCAAACGAGAATGAAAACAAAACATACCAAAATCTTTGGGACACAGCAAAAGCAGTGATAGAGGCCAATTTATAGCAATAAATGCACACATCAAAAAAGAAGAACCAAAATCAAACTTTAAAGGAACATCTCCAACAATTACAGAAAGAAAAACCAATAGTCATCACAAGAAAGGAAATAATCAAGATTCGAGCAGAAATCAATGAAACAGAAAGTAGAAGGGTTATAGAAAAATCAACAAGACCAGAAGTTGGGTTTTGGAAAAGATCAATAAAATTGACAAACCACTGGCTAATTTAACAAAGGAACAGAGGGACAGAATACAAAAAACATGAATAAGAAACGAAATGTGTGACATCACAACAGAACCAACTGAAATAAAAAGGATAATACCAGGATACTATGAAGAACTATACTCTGACAAATTTGAACATCTGGACGAAATGGACCATTTTCTAGAAATACAAGACTTACCTAAACTAACACAGATTGACATGGAAAAGTTGAACAGGCCCAGCACAAAACAAATTAACCAGGTCATCAAAAAATTACCAACTGAAAAAAGTCCTAGACCAGACAGTTTCAACGGAGAATTCTACAAAACATTCAGAGAAGAACTGATACTAATCCTACTCAAACTATTCCAAAACATAGAAAAGGATGGAATCCTCCCGAACTCATTTTATGAAGCAAGCATAACCTTGATACCAACGAGGCAAAGACATCACCCAAAAGGAAAACTACAGACCAATATCCCTCATGAATATAGACGCAAAAATCTTCAACAAAATCGTAGCCAATAGACTCCAACAACATATCAAGAAAATCATTCATCATGACCAAGTGGGGTTCATATCAGGTATGCAAGGATGGTTCAACATTAGAAAACCAATCAAAGTCATCCACCACGTAAAAAAACAAAGGAGAAGAACCACACGATCCTATCAATTGATGCAGAAAAGGCATTTGATAAAATCCAACACCCATTGCTGATCAAAACTCTCAGAAAAATAGGAATAGAAGGGACATTCCTCAACATAATAAAGGGCATTTATGCAAAACCAACAGCCAACATTATTCTCAATGGAGAGAGACTGAAACCA
>NW_006922243.1:657478-658076 GCF_000298275.1 Orycteropus afer afer
TGTACCTCACACCATACACCAAAACGAACTCCAGATGGATCAAACACTTCCATGTGAAACTTAAAACTATACAGCTCCTCTAGGAAAATCTAGGGGCAAATTTAAGAGCCCTAATATATGGCATAAATAGGCTATCAAGCATAATTCAAAATGCACAAACAGCAGAAGAGAAACCAGATGATTGGGACCTTCTGAAAATTAAATGTTTAGGTGCTTCCAAAGATTTCTCCAAAACAGTCAAAAGAGAACCTATAGACTGGGAAAAAATATTTGGTGATAACATATCTGACAAAGGACTTATCTCTAGAATTTATAGAAAACTCCAACACCTCAATAATAAAAAGACAAACAATCCAATTCAAAAATGGGCAGAAGACATGAGTAAATACTTCACCATGGGGGATATTCAAGCGGCCAACAACATATGAAGAAATGCTCACGATCACTAGCTATTAGAAAGATGCAAATCAAAACAACAATGACATACCATCTTGCTCCATCACTAGTAGCAAAGTTCAACAAGACAGAAAATAACAAATGCTGGCAAGGTTGTGGAGAGATTGGTACTCTAATACACTGCTGGTGGGACTGTAAAATG
>NW_006922243.1:667299-684157 GCF_000298275.1 Orycteropus afer afer
CCAGCCAAACAATGTACAGGCACGTGAGTTAAACATTGTCCTCAAGTAGTCACACACCCTAGAGAGAACAATCATGGGAGAAGGAAGGGCTGCTTATGCACAGGGAGACAGCTCAGGGCGCAGGAGAGTACGTAGGGATGGTCACTGGGAAGAGGTAACTATGGGGAGGAAGTGGGAGGGCAGCTGTTGCATTGTGGTAAACTGTGGTCAATGACGTAAGACAAAGTATATGTGAACTGCTGTATGGAAAGTGAATTTGCTCTGTAAATCTTCACCCAAATAAAAATAAATAAAATAAATAAATAAATAATGTCCAAAATTAAAAAATATATATATTTGGCAATGATATATCTGAGAAGAGACTTCTCTCTAAAATTTATAGAAAACTCCACCACCTCAACAACAAACAGATTAACAATCCACTTTAAAAATGGGCAGAAGACATGAATAGACACTTCACCAAAGAGGATATTCAAGCAGCAAGCAAAAACATGAAGAAATGTTCACGATCATTAGCCACTGTTGTTATTGTTGTTATGTGCCATCGAGTTGGCCCTGACTCATAGCAACCCCTCCTTGGGTTGCCAAGGCAATATCACTACAGAAGTAGATTGCCCAATCTTCATTCCGAGGAGTGGATGGTGGGTTTGAACCGTCAGCCTTCTGGTTATCAGTCAAGTGCCTTAGGCACTATGCTACAAGAGCTCCTCATTAGCCATTGTTGTTGTTATTCACCGTCGACTCAGCCCCGACTCATAGTGACCCCTCCTTGGGTTTCCGAGGCAGTATCACTATGGAAGTAGGACTGCCCAACCTTCCTTCTGAGGAGTGGCTGGTGGGTTTGAACCGCCAGCCTTCTGGTTAGCAGTCAAATGCCTTAGGCACTATGCTACAAGAGCTCCTCATTAGCCATTAGAGAGATGTAAATCAAAAGAACAATGAAATACCATTTCACTCTAGCACTAATGGTAAAGTTCAACAAGACAGAAAATAACAAATGTTGGCAAGGATGTAAAGAGATTGGGACTCTCATACACTGTTGGCAGGACTGTGAAATGATACAACCACTGTGGAAAGCAGTATAGTGATTCCTTAAAAAGCTGCAATTAGAAATACCATTGGACCCATCTATCCCATTACCAGGACTATAACCCACAGAAGTGAGAGTCAGGACAAGAACAAATATACGCATACCCATGTTCACCGCAGCACTATTTACAATAGCAGAAAGATGGAAACAATCTACGTGCCCATCAACAATAGAATGGATAACCAAACTATGGTACACACACACAACGGAATACTATGCATCACTAAAGAATACAGAATCTGCAAAACACCACATAACATGGACGAATTTGGAGGACATTATGCTGAGTGAAATAAGTCAATCACAGAAGGACAAATATAGTATTAGTTCATTATTGTAAAGAGTCAAGGAAAGGTTTATACAGGGAAAAAAACTTTCTTTGTTGGTTACCCGGAGGGGAGGGGAGGGGAAAGGAGGAAATATTGTATTAAAAAAAAAAAAAAGTTGCATTGACCCATGTCACTTTAGTTTTGTGTATTTTACTATACATAAATTACATTTCAATAAAATGTATTTAAGAATCATTTTAGGTGTTCCTTATGAAAAGATGGAAGAAGCCCAGAAGTACAAACCCCATAAAATTTTTAAGCAATCTGTTGGGGATAAATTTTGTTAAAATACAGCTAGAAAATAAGATTCATCTCCTTAATGAGGTATACTGACCTAATAACTTCATTTGTAGGAATTTTTCCTAAATATTCAAATGCAAACAAAAATCATGTGCAAGTAAGCTCATAAAAGTATTATTTTAGTAAACAAAAACAAAAACTAAAGAAACAAAGATTAGTTCAATCCACTCCATTAAATACAAGCACCTGCTTTATGGTGTGTTTATAATACAAAGTAAGTAAGAATATGAGAAAATGTTTACACTTGTCTGGTGAGGAGGCACATGGCAAAGCAGCAAGATTGTCTATGTACAGATACACTGAGCGAAGTATGCAGGGCTCAAATCATAATATGTACCTCAAAAGTTTATTTCATTATTTAAACTTACTTATATTCAAATATAATAAGCTTAATTCCTTTAATAATCAGAGAGAAGAAAAATTCAGTTGTTTTGAAAGAGAACCTCACCTCAGCCTCAATCTCGTCATAGAGGAACTGTTTGTTGAACTTGGTAAGGGCGTAGTGCGCGCTGTCGTTGTACAGGTCAAGGGAATAGAGCACATACCTATAGGAAGGGTAACCATCACCTACCTGCTGATCGTGATCAACCTCATACCTAGGAAGTTCTCACCTCTAAAGGCTTCCCAATCCCTAAGAAATTTAATTCTTTCATTCTTTACTCTCTCATCTGAAGAAAAAAAAAACGTTATCATTTCAAACACCAAACCCTGTGCTCTTCTGAGAGTCAGGTATACAACCAGAACTCAACTAAAACCATCTTCTCACTTCAAATTTTTAACCACAGGCACAAAATATTTTTATAGCAACAAAACCAGCATTTTCTCATTTTAAAGAATGAAATATATGACTTAAAAGGGAAAATTATACAGCAATCCCAGGCTCCACCACCACCATAGGCATGATCCAGCACTGGCCCGGGGCCTAGAGTTCCTTTTCCCTCCATCTTGTATCAGGAAAAAAGGGGGCCATGTGGCCCTCCTTCTGGAAACCTCTGCCAGACAGGAGTCCCAGCTTCAGGCTCCAGTGAGGAAATGGCAGTCTTCTCCCACCCTGCAGGGGAGAGCGTGTGTGAACCAAGCAGAATCAAAACCTCAATCATGGAGACTCAATATAGCCACATACAATCTCCATGATCACTCAAAATGAAGACTTGGGATGACATGGGTGTCACTGTCCTGGGCCTGTAGGGCCTGTAGTTGTCTTTCGGATCACCAAGACAACTGAGCACTAATAAGCATACCCCATTCCTGGAGCAAGGTGCTACTCTTCCCACTGCAGGAAGACCAGTCCCTTGGCCCCCAGTCTGTTCACCATAGGACACTTCACTTTTGAATACTTTTCGTTCAGTGGACTTCATATTTTGAAAGACTCTGCCTATTCCCCTCCCCCAAAGAAAAGCTATCTAATTAGCAATTCCTCCCCCAATTTCATCTGGGTCAGAGGTTCTGTCCCATAAGAAGCCAGTGCACACCCACAGTGAGAGGGAGCAGCTAGACAATCTCACATCCAGGCACCTCCTCATGCAGGCCTGTACTAACCAAAGCCTGGGGAAGGGCCAGTACCCAGATCTCGTTCCCTTGTCCTGCCTGGGTCCCCAGGGCCTAGCACAGCACCTGCATACAGCATTAACTTTGTAAGCCCTACTGCATGGATTCCTGGTTTCAGCCCAAAGCAAAGAAACATGTTACTTTATTAATCTCCAAAGCCTTACCTTTCAGATGAAATCCTTGTAAAAGTCCAGTCCCCTTCTCCCAGTTCCCATCTGCCCTCAAGCTCCCTCCCAGTCACCCTGAACAAAGGGAACCACACCACAAGATAGGCCTCCAGGATGCTCACTCCATCATTGATGCCTCTTTGGTCTCCAGGATATGGTCTGTCAGGATCCATGGCATTGACATCTCAATGGGGAACTGGATTCTCCTGCCCATGGTCAGCTCCAAGAAGAACTCTCTGAACCACAGCTGTGAGAGGTCACAGCACTGCTGCAGTGTCTCTTTAAGGATTCAAATGACACCATGTTAATCTTCCACGGCAGAAAGAAACTCAGAGAAGATGAATGCCAGACCATGCAGGAGTGGCATGAGCATGGAGGCAGCTGCCATGCATCTATACCAGGGGCATAAACAACAATGGATTTGTGTGCACACAGCAGCCACCCTCACCCATGCAGGCACCCTCACAGAGAGTCAGCATCCAACCCAGAATGATTGCATTGTGAAGGTGGTGACTACATGGCGACATCATCAACCACACCAGGCCCTTGACAGGACTATGAGAAAAAATGTCATGTTTTAAATGACAAAAACAAAAATTGGATTATTTTTCTTTTAGTTGGGATAAGGACCAATCTCTAGAACACAACATCACATGTATAAATAAACAATAAAGGATTATCTAATGCAAAAACACAGGTAGTTTCAAAAAATGTTTTAACCTTTTCAGCATTAAAAAACAAATGTGTTACTTTCTGCATGCAATGTCCATGGGCACCACAGAGGAGCAGTATCACAGCCAGACAAAGGCCTATTGCTGTGAGCAAGACAAGTGAGTACAGGGGTGGATGTGGACATTGTAATGAAGCAAAGCAAACAGACGTGTGAGGGTGGTGAGCATGGCCTGCATAGGTCGATGTGGCTGAGGCCCCCAGGAGATAGGCAACTTGCCACCTCCACATGTGACCAGGTCAGTGTCACCTTTGCTAGGAATATAGCTTTCTGAGGCTTTCTTTCTCTGTCTGCCTATAGATAGATACAAGCAATGGGTTACATTCATCTGTGTTTATGGCCCCTTCAGCTCTGTGATGTGTCTAATAGCCACACCTCATTATGTAATGCTGGCAAGGTCACACCTACTGCACAGCCAGGAGCTTCTACGTACCACATGCATTCATGGTCCCACATCCCTGGGGTGGGGATAGCTAAGCAGTGGAGGAAGCATTACAATGGTGTTAGCAGCATTAGAGGATGCGAATGGGTGCCAGCTGTCATTATCGCTTACCACCGAAATTTATCAAGTGAGTGTAGAAGAATGACTCTCGATGAAATTTTTCTATGTCCAATATGGTGGGCCCCTCAAGGCTACTTCTCAAGGTTTTCTTGGAACCACTTTTGTCTGCAATGAGGGACTCTAGCATGGTTCTCACCATATAAAGCTGCATTATCCAAGAAAACATTTGTAGGGGAGAAAATACATGGTACATTAGTCAGACCAAACTCAAGAGAAATCCCCATAGAAGGACTGCTCCACTACAACCTGTCCAGTGCCTGAGCAGGGAGGGAGGGAGCTATGCAGGACAGCGCCCATGCCAGCCAGCCCATCTCCTCCTCCAGGGATGGGCACCTGCCAACTGACTGTCCAGGATAAAGAACAATTTGTAGCGGACCAGTTCACCTCTGTGCTGTGAATGTCAACAACAACAAAAAAAAGCAAATGAAGTCATGTCTTACCACCAAAGGTTAAAAGAGGCGGATAGATGTAGGACTGCCTCAGAAACGCGTTTACCACATGCAAGAGCCTTTCCATCCCCAAAGATTTGAGCTGCTGCAGCAGCTCAGCAGAACTCAAGGACTCTGCCATGGTGCGCACCATGTAGAGCTAGACACCAACAGACAGGGAAAGGCGGGAGAGAGCCGTTAGTGACAATACACACACTCACAGGAGCAGACATAGACAGGGGTAAGAGGATGACTCCAAGGGGATGCCAGTATCCTCCTTTCAAACTTTTGAGAGGTCATATATAGACAGCAATGTGTTTTTCTGGTACTTTTCTAAAAGATTCATGGATGAGATTATAAAAGCACAGAGAAGATGAGAAAGAAGTACCAGGTCCCAATGTGGGAGAAGAAAGACAACATATTAAATACAGCTGTGAAAATCAGGGTGAAATGCTTAGAGGACAGAAAAGTGCTGGCAGTCTTGGACTAATCACATACAAAAGCAACACTTTTCATTTCCAATCTTATGGGTTAACATTTGTAGATTAATGTAAAAAATATAATTACACACTTGAACATCGATCAAGAAACACAATATAAATACACACACACACACACACACACAAGCACTGTGACCCACATTTTTGGGACAGGAGTTGACATGGAGTGAAAAGAATTCCTGAATGCAAATTAACAAACTAGAGAGTCACAAATGTGTCTCAGGTTTTGTTTCAGAGGATGGACTTCAGAGTCGGGAGCACAGCACATCAGAGCTAGGCCTGCACACTGGCTCTTTTATGTATGCTTGTTTTGTAAAGATAATACTTATAGAAATGAAGCAAGATGCACTCCTCTGACCTGCCTGGATGCACACAGATTACCTTCCTCTCCTCAGCTCACATGCAGCCCTCCCAGACTAAGAATCACGCTCCCAGCAGGAGGCAGGGTAGGGGGAGAACCTGCGTGCTGGAGGGTCCCACGGCGCGCCTGGGCACTTTGATGTCAAACCCACTCTTCGGGTCCTTCTCTCCCCTCAGAGCTGGGTCATTGAAGGGTTCGTGACCAGCCTCCCAGTCACACACCGTCTTCCTGATGGCCTGCAGGACACTGAATAGAACCCAAAGTCATACCCCTGAGACATGGCAGCACCAAAAACTGCAGAGACATTTAAATCACAATGTTCTAATAATTACAAAGTGCACTCAGAACAGAAATTCCCTTTGGGACAGGGAGGGATGTGGGAAATAAAAAGTTTAAAAAATATTATTTTCATGGGAACATTACTACTCCCAGGAGATCTGACTTAGTTGTAATGTATAAAAATGAGCCTGGAGCAATTTTCTCATATCCTGAACACACACCCCAGCAAGACAGCAAGTCAAGTTCATGGCAGGGAGAGAGTTGGGCTCATGTGCTGAACAGCCATCCATGTTTCCTAACAAGATGTAGCATCAGCAACACAGCCAGAAGGCCGAGCACGTGCTTAATGCACAGAAGCATGACCCTGTCACTACAACTAGCTCATATGACCCTGTCACAACCAAGATGTGACCTGTCACTGCCAGAGCTCCTCAGCTCTACAGGGTCCATATATCTGCACTCTCTGCCTAAATACTAAAGGGAGAGAGTCCAGCTAAAGGTTAAGTGATTTTTAGACTACACAATTGATAGCCTCTGCAACTGAAAGTGGCTGACTACTGTGTATTCCTTGCTGATGGCAAGCACTTCCCTTTCTATACCTGGTGTGACTCAAACATCCCATCTGTACAGATGAACCCTCCAAACTCAGGCCAAGCCCTTGATGCACATATGTGAACAACACCAGGACACCTTCCCCCATGGCAAGTACAAGCACAACTGAAAGCATGACACAAAACGGACACCTCAAGTCCTCAGTGTCGGGCAAATAAACTGGTAAGCATCATACTATAAAAGTTCTAATAATACTAAAATCATTCAACGCCAGAGACAATACAAAAACTACAAAAGAAGAAAATGAAATCAATACATTTGTGACCTTTGCCTGCTTAATTTTGCATAGATGTCTTTGAAAGACAGCTTTATCCAAAAAGTTAAACACTAAGCCAAAATAAACATAAGATCATTATGGAATGCCTAATTTATGTATGTAGTTTTTGTCCAATTTGTAAGACAGCCCAAAAGATATAAATGCAAAACTACTAAAAACAAATATTTGAGATGAGAGGGAAAATGTTGGGCAGTATGTCCCTATACACCTGGTGATCAGAATTGTTGGGCAGATTTTCAGACATCTCCAACCCCAAGAAAAATGCACCATTTCCCTAGGTCCCCAGACTTTAAAACACTGTAGTTGATTTATTCTAAGTTTTCCAGGTTAATAATTCAAGAACCCCGGCATTACATTTAGAAATAACTCACCTAACAAATTGGAGGTTAAAAAAAGTATCAAGCATATTACGAAAACGTAGCTAACAGACTGACTGAGTATGAATATATTCCAGAACTCCTAGACCCTGAATGCATATGGTGGGGTGTTGTGAAGCTAACCTCTGGATGACGTTCTTCTTCTTTTTGATGGCCTGCCGGAGTGGCTCCCTGAGAGTCACCTGTGAGAAGTCCTGCAGCGCAGCATAGACAGTGTGCCGGATAGCGTGGTTGAACACACTTTCCATCCTGCCCATCAGCACCTGCAAGCCTTTGATCATAGCAATCACCTGCAGGGGAAAGGCTATTCTCAATATACCAGAGGGTGACAAAGAGGGCTCCTTCTCAGGGACAGTATCAAGCCTCAGCAGCTGACAAATGCCAGGAGACTGCCACCTGCTTATCAACAGCACCTCCTTGTGAGCCTGCCACACACTTACTCTGCAGTCACCCTGGCCACCACCTTCACTAAGCAACTCTCAGTATGGTGCCACTGCCAAAGCAACACCCCACCAAACTGAGGGCACCTGGGAGCTGTGGCATACTTCAAATGGAATAAAAGGGAAAAGATTCAGGAAAGCAAATACGTTATTAGAAGAAACAAATGAAGCCACAGAAGGTGCAATCTAAATTCCATTTGTTACACAACAATGGCACACTAAATTAACATGTACAAATAAAGCCTGGAAGAAAACACATGGAACAACTTAAATATTATCTCTGTGCTGGTACAACAGGCAGTGCAATTTCTTGATATCATATTTATGATTTCTATTTACTATTTTGGACATTTGTTTGATGATTCTGTGTGGCTTTGCTAATCAGAAAAAAAAGGGGGAAATTTCTATCTAAAAAGCAAAGGGAAGACCCATTTGAAAGAAAATAAAAAGAATATATATTTGAATTAAAGAATGCAGGCAAATATGTGCTTAAAGGTAAGATTATAGTTTTAAGTGCAAACATCAGAAAAGGAAAAAAGGCTGAAAATAATAATAATCTGATATTCATCGAAAATTTATAAGAGTAAACTAAATACCCGAAAAAAGGAAATAAATATCTAAAAGTAGAAATTAAGGAAAAAGAAATCATGTAACAGAGACCAATGAAGCCAAAACTATTAAATTAAAATTAAAATGAGTAATAAAATTGGTGAATACCCAACAAAAATGATCAAGAAAATGGAGACAAGGTATAAATGATCAGCACTAGGAATGCAAAAGACATGACCACACACCTTAAAAGATTATATGCATATACTAGCATAGGCACACTGATCAGAGGAACAGAATTAAGAGTCTAGAAATAAACCCTTGTATTTATAGTCAACTGATTTTCAACAAGGATGCCAAAACAATTCAATGGGGAAAGATTATGATTCTAACAAATAGTACTAGAACAACTGGACATCCATAAGGAAAAGAAAGAACTTGGATCCCTATGCAAGGAAAAGTTAGTTCCTTTCCCCCAAAATTTTTTTAAAGACTTTTGCTAAAATCTTACACAGTCCAGAGAAAGGCTTGTTGTCACAACTGGCCTTTGGCTGGCTCCTGCGAACTGAGTTCTGAGCTGTATGCCTGAGGCTTCGGACCACTCTAGTTGTACCAGTCTGACCAGGTAGTTTATACTAACAGTGTGATTTATGGTGAACCCTTGCTTTTGGTCTGAGAGTCTGCAGTCTGACTAGCTAAGTCAAACTTCATGCATGTTGTTATATATCATTACTGCAAAAATGAAGAATGCCCCGTACGACTCCATGAGAAAGGGATACCTAAAAGGTTCTAGACTTTGTCTTTTCCATTTGATGATTTTAATCTGTATGCTTTTGTTGTAATAAACCAAAAATGTGAGTTTAATAGCTACTGAATACTATGACCCTTCTAATGAATCACTGAGGTGATCTTTGAGACCCGTGACATAACCACTACTGCACGTAATATACAAGAATTAACCCAGCATAAACCCAAAATGGACATAGATCTAAATGTAACAAATGAAATTCCTAAAAGAAAATTTAGGAATAAATCTTCATAACCTTAGGTTAGGGAACAATTTTGTAGCTATGAGACCAAAAGCACAAACAACAAAAGGAAAAAGTAGATAAACAGGACATTATAGCATAGTGGCTAAGGCACTTGACTGCTAACCTGAAGGCTGGTGGTTCAAACCCACCAGCCACTCCTCAGAAGGAAGACGGGGCAATCAACTTCTACAGTAATACTGCCTCAGGAACCCAAGGAGGGGTCGCTATGAGTCAGGTCCAACTCCATGGCACATAAAAACAACAACATCTAAGGTAAAGATTTTGCTCGTCAAGGGATGAGTCAATGTAGTAAAAGAAAGTAGGCAAATCTCACCTCTACCAAGGCAAACTTCTCCTCACTGGTGTAGTTATAGCGTGTCGCTCGCTCATACTCCTCAGCATTGTCAGGGCAGTCCTTATTAGAGTACTTGTCCGTTGGGTGCACGAGTTTCCATGAATACTGATCCAGTCAGAAAGAGAAAAAACATCGTATATTGAATGCAAAATGCTTTGCTTTGGTCTAAATTGCATGTTTACTGCCAAAGCAACCTAAAGCTCTGCCTCTGTGAGTTCAGTTTCAAGATGTCAGAAAAATGCCTGCATATTTTGTTGACTTTTGACACTCTAGGCGTATCAGCAACATATATAGAGAAACTGACTTTCATATGATCATATACTCACCAAATTTAATAATGTTCATTTGACCAAAATAAACCATAAACAAGAAAAACTTTTATAACTTACGGGTATCCAAATTTTTACACGATATCAGAAGCAATTTCAGTAATGTTAAACAAAAAAAGCATGATGGCTGGAAGACAATGAAAAAATACCAAAATGATAAGAATATAATTCTATTAATATGTATTAAAAGATAAGATCCTTTATTTATAATACACATAAATGAAATATATTTTGAGCAATCTTAGAAACATTTTACATTAACATATATTCTAATTTTTAGGCCCAAAAATAAAAAGCCAATTAATCTATGATGCAAAAGCCAAAGTCAATGGTAAGAAAAAGCATCATTTAGTAAATTTCTTGGCAAGTTCAGGCAAAGTAGCTTCTACCCAACTATGGAGTGAAGGTTATTTTAATTTTTGTAATTTCCAAATTAAACTGACTACAGAGCCCATACATACCACTTCCATCACATGTGCGCTCCACTGCGACAGGAGCTGAAGGCCCTGCAGAGCCAGGTCAAAGAGTTTGCGGTACTCAGCATCTGTCTTCTGTGTCTCCTGCCGGCCAGATCCTGTAACAACCTAGAGCACAGGTCAATATAAAGATTAAAATTTGGGCAATCTACTTCGCTAATGATACTGCCTCAGAAACCCAAGGAGGGGTCGCTATGAGTCGCATCCAACTCAATAGCACTGAGTTTGGTTTTTTGGTTTTTATCTAGAAAAACCGTATATACTTACACTATGGCAAAAGCCCATTCTAGAAATCTATCCCAAAGTTACATGCTCAGGCATGTGAAATGACATTAGGATCATTATACTCACGAGCAAAGACTGGCAACAAAAGAGATCACCTGGCAGGTGCCCCATGGCTCCAAGAAAGAAGAGAAAAGTCACTACTGACCACATTGGAGGGGTCTCCAGGTCAGAGTAGTTACATCCAGCCAATAAAAGAAAATAGACAGAAGATGGTGGAATAGGCAGAAAGACTGCACAGACACTTTTCAACAAAAAAAAAAGGGGGGGGGGGACCAAATAACATAGATACAGAAGATAATTCTGGACCCCTGAGCAAAGAAGGGAAGGATATAGAAGTGGACTAAACTCTAACTAGTAGAACCTGCATGAAAACACCAAAAGAGGAGACATACGTAGCTGCGGACTGGCAGCGAGCCTGACGGCATAGACACCTTGGATATTGCCGACTGGTGGCAGGACCTAAGAATTAACCGATAAATCAGCCCGGCTAGCCAGGGACAGCACCGAGGACTGCTCTCTGGTGGTTGGTGAATCAAAGTGGAAGGCAGTGAAGGGGAAGGTGGGATAAGCTGTGGACTTTTGCCTGTTTGGAGAGTGCAGTCATTTTGAATGTTGACAAGCAGCTTGACCATTTTGGATATTTAAAGTGACAACATTCTGCCAGATTCCAGGGACTTAAGAACAGGCTCCACTTGCCAGGAAACAGGAGGACATTCCAGATGTGGACCGAAAAGGTGCAACAGTACCCTTGTTACTCTTATACCCCACATCCCCTTTGTGAATGCAGGTGTGCCCATTCTTCACTTCCACCCACCTTCTAGGCCGGCAAGAATTCTACCCCAATCTGTATACTTGGACAGAGCCTGGGTGCCCTGCTCTGACCAGCCCCAATAATTTTTCTTCTTTTTTTTCAGTTTGTTTGTTTTTGTCTGTTTTATTCTTATTATTGCCCTTTTCATTATTATTCTTTATGCTTCTCTTCCCAGCTTCAAGTTTTCAGTTTTCTCTCTTTTCCCTGTTCCTGATTCCAAATTATTTTTTCTCCTTCCTTCTTTTGCTTTTTGCATGTCTCCCATTATATACCTCATTATTCTCCTACTCTACCTTTTTCCTCTTATTGCCCTCTCCCGAGATATTACAGGTTTTATTTTCTCCCCTTTCCTTTTTTTTTTTTTTTTTCCTTTTTTGTTGGCTATTGTTCCTGTGTCATTACATGGTCTGTTTTTTGTCCATTTGCTCTTACTTTTTTAATGGTCATTCACTTGTTATTTTTGTCTAACTGAATGGGAGATAGCAACAGTCCCAATATGACAAAACTACACCCACACCTACTGCAACTTCACTTACTGAGAGCCATCACTTCCTTCTCCACCAATGGGCCAACGATAAACCACCACCAAGAAGAGCCTGACTCACTTTTAGCTACTCTTCACAAACAGTTAACAGAGATCTAAATAAAATAATGCTATGATGTCTTGGAGACAACAGACGATCACAGTAGACACAAATAACCAAGATAAAGTGATACAAACAAGGAAGCAGGATAAAGACCCAGAACGCATTCCTGAGGAAGAAGGAGCACTGGAACTCCGTAATAAAGAATTCAAAATAATTATAGGGGACTTCCAGATAAGCACAAATTAAGGGAATTTGCTAACACAAGACCAGCCTTACAAGAGATGCTAAAGGGAGTCCTTTGAACAGAGAACCAGCAACAGCAAACAACAACCGACCATTAATACACAAGAGGACATAACCCAGAAACCACAGCTATGGGCATATCCAAAATAAAATAAGCTTACAAGATTGTAAACTAGGAAACAAAGACATCAACTGGCAAATGAGGACAACTACAAACCAAAAGGAGGAAAATCACTGTGTAGTTACAGAACTTCTAAATGGTGAGGAAGTCAACAGAGTTACAAGATAGAAAAGACTGTTCTAAACATGGGGAGAAAATGATAAATAACAGGGTAACCTCAAAGAAAAAATGATAAACCTTCATATCACAACAAAAAAGAGGACAAGAACAAATATTCAGCAAATACTAAAACAACAGCAACAAAAGAAATGATAACAGGATTCATAAACATAATGAGCTCAGCACAGAAAATAATATGAAACAAAGAAACCAGGGACACCATGAAAAAACACAAAACAAAATGACAGCAACAAATTCATACTTGTCAATAATTACAGTGAAATGTTAATGGATTACATCCACCACACAAGAGACAGAGAGTTACAGATTGGATAAGAAAACGAAGCCCATCAATATGCTGTCTTTTGGTCCAAAAGAGACACACCTTAGGAGACAAAGACAAACACAGCCTAAAAATCAAAGATTGGAAAAACATATACCAAGCAAATGGCAACCATAAAAAAGCAGGAGTGGTAACATTAATTTCTGATCAAATTGACTTTAAGACAAAAACCACCATAAAAGACAAAGGACATTATACGATGATTAAAGGATCAATTGAACAAGAAGATATAACCATAATAAATATCTACAGACTCAATGAAAGAGCCCCAAAACACATAAATCAGATATTAAAAGAATTGAAGAAAGAAATAGATGACTCCAGAGTCATAGTAGGAAATCATTAATACACTACTTTCAATGAAAGACAGAACAACTGGAAAGAAACTCAACAAAGATGCAGAAGAACTAAACTATACAATTCACCATCTTGACCTTATAGACATCTACAGAGCACTTCACCCAACAACAGCACAATATACATTCTTTTCCAGTGCACATAGAACATTTCCCATGATAGACCATATGTTAGGCCATAAAACAAGCCTTCATAAATTTAAAAACATTCAAATACTGAAAAGCATCTTCTCAGATCATAATGCTATCAAATTAGAAATCAACAATAGGAAGATCAAAAGAAAAACAGCAAACACATGGAAATTGAACAACACCTTCCTTAAGAATGACTGGCTAAGAGAAGAAATAGAAAATAAAATTCAAAAATTCCTTGAATCAAACAAGAATGAAAACACAACATACCAAAATCTTTGGAACACAGCAAAAGTAGTGATCAGAGGCCATTTTATAGCAATAAATGCACACATCAAAAAAGAAGAAAGACCTAAAATCAACACTTTAAACCAACATCTCCAACAATTATAAAAAGAACAGCAAGAAAAGCCTATAGTCACCAGAAGAAAGGAAACAATAAAGATTCGAGAAGAAATCAATGAAACAGAAAGACAAAAGAAAAAATCAACAGGACCAGAAGTTCATTTTTTGAAATGACTAATAAAAATGACAAACCACTGGTAACTTTAACAAAGGAAAAGAGGGAGAGAATACAACTACCAAGAATAAGAAACAAAATATGCGATATCACATAAAATTAAATAAAAAAGATCCTATCAGGATACTATGAAGAAATGTACTCCAACAAATTTGGAAATGTGGAAGAAATAGACAGATTTCTAGAAACACACCACTTATCTAACACACACTGATGTGGAGAAGTTGAACAGATTCATGACAAATCAAGAAATTGAGAAGGGACTTCTGGTAAGATGGAGGAATAGGCAGACAAGTGGCACAGACCCTCTTCAACAAAAGAAGGAAATCCAATTGACAAAGATACAGAAGACAATCCTGAAACCCTAAGCTTTGAAAGGAACTATACAGAAGTGGATAATGCACCAACTAGTGGAAAAACCTGAACGAAAACAGTGAGTACAGAGACGATCGGAACTGCGGACTGTCAGCTACTCTGATGAGACCAACAGCCTGAATATTTCCAATTGGTGTTGGGACCTGAGAATTGACCTAAACATCAGTCCTGGTCACGAAGGGCTGAAGGGACAATAGCTCTGGTGGCCTATGACTAGGAAGGGAAACAGAAAGGAGGGAGACAACCTGAACTGTGTACTTTCTGCTGTCCGCAGAGCACAGCCATTTTGATTGTTTACACGTAGCAGCCATTTTGAATATTTAAAGTGACCAAAGGTGCAGCATTTTTGTATGTTTACAAGTGGCAACCATTTTGGATATTTAAAGTGACTGAGAGCACAGCCATTTTGATTGTTTACAATTAGCAACCATTTTGGATTTTACAGTGATAGCATTCTCACTCAGATTCCAGGGACCTAAGAACAGGTTCTGTTTGCAAAGTCAACAAGGACATACAAGACGCTAACAAAGGAAAGGAGACAGGTGGTGAGTGTATAAGTGCTGTCAACTAGTGAACAGAGGAGCACAGCACAGTACCCTCCTTGTATAAATAACATACAAACAAAACAAAACGAAAATTGTGGGCAAGTCACTCTAACATATAATCGCCAATTAAATATAAACACAAAAGCATCACAATGCCTCAGAGACAACAGAGCATTGCAGGCCACACAAAGAATCAAGATAAAGCAGGAGAAACAAGGGACTGGGATACAGAACCAAAATACATCCCTGAGGAAGATGCAGCTTTGGAACTCCCTGATAAGGAATTCAAAAGAATTATATTTAGGTATCTTCAAAGGATTGAGAGACAGACAAAGGAAAACACAGACAAAACCCTAGAAGAGTTTTGGAAGAAACTAAAAGAACAAATTGACAAAATCAATGAAATACTAGAAATGATTCTAAATCTACAAATAGAAATCCCAAAGATTTAAACTAAATTGTCAGAAATAGGTAACACATTGAAAGGGCAAGGGAGTAGAATTGATGCAATGGAACAAAGAATTAGGAAGATTAAAGACAAATACCTGAATACTTCTTTGGAAAGGGATCAATCAGAAAAAAGATTAAAAAAAAAAAAAAAAAAAAAGCTTAAGGTTCATGGGGGATACCATCAAAAGGAATAACCTACATGTCACTGGAATTCCAGAACAGGAAGAGAAAAAGGAAACCACTGAGAAAATTTTCCAAGATTTGTTGGAGGAGAACTTCCCTGACACGATGAAAGATGAGAACATATGCATTCAGGAAGTTCTAAGAACCCCAAACAGGATAGACCCCAAAAGAAAAACACCAAGACATACCATCATAAAATTCACCAAAACCAAAGACAAAGAAAGAACCATGAGAGGAGCACGGGAAAAACGAAAAGTTACCTACAAGGGGCAACCAATAAGACTAAGCTCGGATTTCTTGACAGAAACCATAAAGGATGGTATATATAAAATCCTGAAAGAGAAAATTTTCTAAACAAAAATTATATACCCAGCGAAATTGTCCCTCAAATATGATCATGAAATTAGGACATTTCCAGATAAGCAGAAACTAAGGGAATTTGTTAAAACCAGACCAACCTTACAAGAGATGTTAAAGGGAGCCCTTTGGACAGGGAAGCAACAACAGCCAACAACAACTGACCATTAATACACAGGATGACATAACCTAGAAACCAACCCAGCTATGGAAGTATCCAAAGTAAATAAGCCTACAAGATTATAAATAGGGAACCAGAGACACCAACCGACAAATGAGGACAACTACAAACCAAAAAGAGGGAAAAAAATCTGTGTCGTTACAGAACTTCTAGATGGTAGGAAAGTCAAGACAACTATAATATAGAATGGACTGTTCTGAATTGGGGAAGAAAACTATAAATCACAGGGTAACCTCAAAGAAAAATGTTAAACCTTCACATCAAAAAAGAGGACAAGCATAAACATTAAGCAAATACTAAAATAGCAATGAAGGAAATGAAAACGTGATTCATAAACAAACCAAGCTCAGCACAGAAAATTGTATGGAACAAAGAAAATGGGGAAGAGAATGTTTGTTTAATAAATGGTGCTGGCAAAACTGGAGATCCATTTGCAGAAAAATGAAAAAAGATCTGTACCTCACACCATA
>NW_006922243.1:684729-721677 GCF_000298275.1 Orycteropus afer afer
AATATATGGCATAAATAGACTATCAAGCATAACTCAAAATGCACAAACAACAGAAGCGAAACTAGATGAATGGGACCTTCTAAAAATCAAATTTTCATGTGCTTCCAAAGACTTCTCCAAGAGAGTCAAAAGAGAACCTACAGACTGGGAAAAAATATCTGTCAACGACATATCTGACAAGGGTCTTATCTCTAGAACTTATAGAGAACTACAACCCCTCAACAACAAAAAGACAAATAAGCCAACTACAAAATGGGTATAAGACATGAATACACATTTCACCAAAGAGGATATTCAGGTGGCCAATAAACATATGAAGAAATGCTCACAATCATTAGCAAGTAAAGAGATGCAAATCAAAACAACAATGAGATTCCATCTTGCCCCAGCACTAGTGACAAAGTTCAACAAGATAGAAAATAACAAATGCTGGTGAGGATGCAGAGAGACTGGGACTCTCATACACTGCTGGTGGGATTGTAGAACGGTACAACCACTGTAGAAAGCAGTGGCAATTCCTTCAAAAGATGGAATTAGAAATACCATTTGCCCCAGCCATTCCATTACTAGGTATATATCCTAAAGAACTGAGAGCCATGACAAGAACAGACATATGCACACCCATGCTCATCGCAGCACTATTTACAATAGCCAACAGACAGAAACAACATAGGTGTCTATCAACTGAAGAATGGATAACCAAACTAAGGTACATACACACAATGGAATACTATGCAACCATAAAGAATAACGTAGAATCTTCAAAACACCACATAACATGGTTGAACTTGGAGAACATTATGCTGAGTGAAATAAGTTAATCACAGAAGGACAAATATTGTATTAGGTCATTACTTTAAAAAGTCAAGGAAACATTTATATATGGAAGGAAATTTTCTTTGTTGGTTACCAGGGGTCTGAGTGGAGGGTAGGGAACACTGTTAGGTAGAGACAAGTATTGATTTGAGTGAAGAGAAGGGCAATGTACCAAATGTGAGTGATCAATATGGTGGCATTCAGGAAGACGAAGATATAGAGGGGTACATGGGAGGTACAGACAACAAAGATGAACCCTTTTGCACATACAGTACTGCATTGTCAGTGAAGGCAAACATGGGTATACAGGTGGGTAAATGGGTAGACAGGCTGAACTATTAGGTATGTCTCTATGCAGGGGTAGAAGTGTACCCAAGATCATGTGTATGGTTCTACAAGTCTATTTGTATGTTCTGTAAGAATCCCCAGGTATGTAGTAGAGCTGACCAGGGGCAAGGCAGTAGTCACTTCTTGGCCAGCTGCCCAAAGAAAGTGAGTAGTTGAAACTGTGGGCTCGGGACCATAGTCACAGGGGACCTCAAGCTCAATTGGCATATCACACTACACAAACACTGTTCCATCTCCTATTTTGGTGAGTAGCAACTGGGATCTTAAAGCTTGCAAGCAGACATCTAGATGCAACAATGGGTCTCTCCTTGTCCAGAGCAAAGAAGAATTATGAAAACCAAAGATTCATGAAAACAGTTAGTCCTAGCGACTCATATACCATGCTATCTGCAGCCTACATGACCATGAGACCAGAAGAACTAGATGGTGCCCGGCTACCAAAGTCAACCACTTGGAGGGGCATCTATGTAGGAGATCCTTGATAGAGAGGGAGAGCAATGTGGAACAAAACTCAAAATCATTTAGGGGGGATAAGAAAGGGGGGGACCAGGTTCACTAGTCTGATAAAACCTGATGGAACCACTGAGACTATGTGGAATCACTGAGACTATGGCCCCTAGCTGCCCTTCAGGTCTGGAATTGAACCCACACTTGTGGCTTCCAGCCAAACAAAAGACAGGCATATGAGTTGAACATTTACCTCAAGTAGAGAGAACAATCATGGGAGAAAGAAGGGCTGTTTATGTACAGGGAGATAGCTCAGGGGGCAGGAGTGCATGGAGGGATGGACACAGGGAAGAGGTAACTATTGGGAAGAAATGGCAGGGGAGCTGTTGCATTGTGGTAAATTGTAGTCAATGTTATGAGAGAAAGTGTATGTGAACTGCTGTATGGAAAGTGAATTTGCTCTGTAAACTTTCAGCAAAATCACAATTTTAAAAAAACAAAAGTTGGATAAAGAAAGAACGTGATCCAGCAATCCCAGTAGCACAAATGTGTCCTGAAGATTTGAAAGGTAGAACACAAAAACATATATGCACACTCATGTTCACAGTAGCACTATTTACAATGGCAAAGAGACTGAAACACCCTAAGTGCCCATCAGTGGATGAATGAGTAAATAAACAATGGCATCTACACACAATGAAATGCTATGTAGCATTAAAGAATAATGAGGAATCCACAAAACACCTCATTACATGTATCAACTTGGAGGACACTGCTGAGTGAAATAAAACACAAAAGGACAGATATTTTATGAGTCAACAATTATACAAACTCAAGGAAAGGTTTTCACATGAAAAGAAACATTCTTTCATGGTGAGAAGGGATGGGAGGAGGGAGGAGGGTGAATTACTAATTAGGTAAGGGACATGTATTGATTTGGGTGAAGGGAAAGGCAATATACCAAAAGTGAGTGACCAGCACAACAATACTAAGGAAAAGGGAGACACAGAAAGGTGCACAAGAGTTACAGAGAACAAAAGTAAATACTGTTACATATACAACACTGCATTATCATTAATAACAATATTAATTTATGGGTGGATATGTAGGTAGACAGGTAACACCATGGGTAGCCAGAAGGGAATACATGTGTTTGGTAGATGGTATTTCCACATGCATATTTGTATGTGCTATGTTGTTGTTGTTTTTATGTGCCATCGAGTCAGACCCGACACATAGTGACCCCTCCTTGGGTTTCCGAGGCAGTATCACTACAGAAGTAGATTGCCCCATCTTCCTTCCAAGGAGTGGCTGGTGGGTTTGAACCGCCAGCCTTCTGGTTAGCAGTCAAGTGCCTTAGGCACTATGCTACCAGAGCTCCTATAAGAATGTCCATATTTAAAATGTCCAACTTAAAAATTGGCAGAAGACATGAATAGATACGTCACCAAAGAAGATATGCAAGCAGCCAACAAACACATGAAGAAATGTTCACAATGATTAACCATTAGAGAGATGCAAATCAAAAGAAAAATGAGATACCATCTCACCCCAGCGGTCTAGCAAAGTTCAACAAGACAGAAAGTAACAAATGCTGATGAGGATGTGGCGAGATGGAGACTCCTATTCACAGCTGGTGGGACTGAAAAATGATATGATCACTGTGGAAAATGGCATGGCAATTCCTTGAAAAGTTGGGAACAGAAATACCATTTGATCCAGCAATCCCATTACCAGGTATATATCCTAAAGAAGTGAGAGCCAGGACACGAATAGATATATGCACATCCAAGCTCATCGCAACACTATTCACAAAAGCAAAGAAAAGGAAACAATCTTAATTGTCCATCAACGGACAAAGGAATAGCCAAACTACATACACACACACAATGGAATACTATGCAACATTAAAGAATAATCTAGAATACATGAAACACCTCATAATGCAGATGAACTTGGACAACAGTATGCTGAATGAAATAAGTCAACCATACAAATCCAAATACTGTATTACTACGCCACTGCAAAAAATCAAAGAAAGGTTTACATATTGAAGGAAATTTTCTGTGCTGGTTACCAGGGATAGGAGGGGAATAAAGGGAAAATCACTAGATTGGTAAAACACAAGTATTGATTTAGGTGAGGGGAAAGGCAATATACCAAAAGTGAGTGACCAACATAGCAACACTAAGGAAAAGGAAGACACAGAGAGGTGCACAAGTGGTACGAAGAATGAAGATAAACAACTCTGCATACACAACACTGCATTATCAGTAATAACAAATACTCATCCATGGGTAGATATATAGGCATACAAGCTGAATGATCAGGTATGGCTAAGCAAAAATGAATATACCTATAACCATATATAAGTTTGGCAGACAATATTTGTACGTGCTATAACAGAGATCATATAAATAGAACAGGGGAACAGGGGGCAAAGTTAAGATAAATTTCTAGCCACAGTTCCCTCGGGGAGCAAGTTACTAGGCTGTGGACTTGGGACCATGGCCAGGGGGGACAACAAGCTCCACTGGCATAACATGTTGTTGTTATATGCCATTGAGTAGGACCCGACTCACAGCGACCCCTCCTTGAGTTTCCAAGGCAGTATCACTATGGAAGTAGATTGCCCAACCTTCCTTCTGAGGAGCGGCTGGTGGGTTTGAACCTCCAACCTTCTGGTTAGCAATCAAGTGCCTTAAGAACTACACTATCAGAGCTCCTCTAGCATGACATACTACAGAAAAACACTGTTATACATCCTACTTTGGTGAGTAGAGACCAGGGTTTTAAAAGCTTGTAAGGGGCCATCTAGATGCAATAACTGGTCTTTCCTCATCTGGAGCAAAGAAGGAGGAAGATAACACAAGACGCACAGAAACAGTCCAAGGGACTAGTGGACCATGAAAACCTCAGCCTACATGACCATGAGACCAGAAGGGATCAGTCTGGCAATCGTGGATAGAATGGGAGAAAAATGTGAAACAAAACTCAAAATTATAAAAAAGACCAGGCTTACTGATAGAGACTGTTGAAACCACTAAGACTAGGGCCCTACTCACCCTTTAGGCCTGGAATTTAACTCAGTTCCATAGCATGCAGTCAAACAATAGACAGACATATAAGGTGAACATTTATACCAGGTAGGGACAGTCCTTAGAACAATCAATCATGGGAGACCAAAAGGGCAGTATGTGCACAGGGAGAAAGCTCAAAGAAAGGAATGCACAGGAAAGAAGGACACAGGGAAAAAGTAAGCACAGTGAGAAAGCAGGGAGAAAAATATTACATTATGGGGATTACAATAATGTCATGAAACAAAACGTGTAAGAACTGCTGTATGCAAAATGAATTTGCTCTGTAAACTTCACCCAAATCTCTCTCTCTCTCTCTCTCTCTCTCACACACACACACACAAAGAATGTCCATATATATAAAATGGAGCTAACAAAGGACAAAGTTATGATAAATTATTAGCCACAATCAAACACCAAGAAGGAATAAGTCACTGGACTCATGGTTGCAGGAGACATCAAGGTCAATTGGCTTAACATATTACACAAAAACACTGTTCCACATCCTACTTTAGTGAGACTCAGATGCAACTATTGGTTTCTCCCTGTCTGGGGCAAAGAAGAGTGAAAAATCAAAGACATATGGAAACAATTAGTTGAAGGAACCATAGGAACTTCACTCTATATGACGCTGAGACCAGAAGAACAAGATGATGCCTGGCTACCACTACCAACCACTCGGAAAGGGATCAAAATTGGAGATTCTGGGTAGAGTAGGAGAAAAATATGGAACAAAACTGAAAAAAAAAACCAGACTAGATAATTGGTCTGATAGAGACTAGTGAAAACTATGGCCCCTAACCACCCTTTTCACCTGGAATTAAACACACTCCCCATGGCTTAGCTTCCAGCCAAACAATAATTACACTAGCTAAGCACACTCCTTAGATCAACCATGGGAGAAGGGAAGGGCAGCATTTGCACAGGAAGACAGTTCAGATGGCAGGAATGCACAGAAAATAAGGACACTGGGAGGAAGTGGGAAAAAAGCTGTTACATTTTGGGGGCTGCAATCACTGTCACTAAACAAAATGTGTATAAACTGTTGAATGGAAAATGAATTTGCTCCACAAACTTTCACCAAAATCACAAAACAAGAAAAAGAACTAAATGGTGTCGGCTACTATTACTAACCACTCAGAGAGGGAGCAAAATTGGAGATACTGGATTTAAAAAAAAAAAAACCTCACTACCACCAAGTTGATTCCAATTCATATCGACCCCCTTTGGGTTTCTGAGGCAGTAATCTTTAGCATAGTGGCTAAAGCACTTGACTGCTAACCAGAAGGCTGGCGGTTCAAACCCACCAGCCACTCCTCGGAAGGAAGGTTGGGCAATCCTACTTCTGTAGTGATACTGCCTCGGAAACCCAAGGAGGGGTCGCTATGAGTCGGGGCCGACTCGACGGCACATAACAGCAACAACAACAATCTTTAGAGAAGCAGATTGCCCAGCTTTCCTTCTGCAGAGTGGCTGGTGGGGTTTAAACTTCCAACCATCTGGTTAGTAGCCAAATGCCTTAGGTACTATACACGGAGTGGGGAAAAATGTGGAACAAATCTGAAAATAATAAAAAAGACCAGCCTTACTTGTCTGATAGAGACTGGTGGAAGCCCTGAGACTATGGCCATTAGCTACCCTTCAGGTCTGAAACTGAACTCACTCATATGTCCTGCAGCTCAGCTTCCACACAAACCACAAAAAAGCCCATGAGGTGAATAATAACACCACTGAGGTATGCACTCCTTAGAACAACGAAACACCCAAAAGGGCAGCATATTTTCCCAAGGATAAAGCTCAGAAGGTACACATGGATAGGAAAGAAGGACAAAGGGAAATGGTAACCATAAGGAGGAAATGTGATGAATGCTGTTAACACTACGGGGATTGCAACCAACGTCACAAAACAAAATGTGTATAAATTGTTGAATGGAAAACCAATTTGCTCTGTAAACTTTCACTCAAATCACAATTTAGAAAAGCTGAGCTATAATGACATCAAAAAGAAAATACAAGTACATTTAACTAATGAAGTACCAACTTGTACTATGAAAAGTAAAGGCTACTGAAAAATAGTCAATCTGTATGCTGAGCAAACAATCAAAGAAGCTGGATTATATAAAGAAAAACATGGCTTAGGATAACAGGAAGACTCATTAACAACCTGCAATATGCAGATGACACAACGTCGTTTGCCAAAAGTGAAGACTTGAAGTACTCACTGAACACTACAGCTTTCAGTATAGATTACACTTCAACATAAAGAAAACAAAAATCCTCACAAGTGGACCAATAAGCAATGCCACAATAAATGGAGAAAAGATTGAGGTTGTCAGGAATTTCATTTTACTTGGATTCAAAATCATTACCATGGAAAAAGCAGTCAAGAATTCAAATGTCATACTGCACTGGAAAAATCTGCTGGAAAAGATCCATTTAAAGTGTTAAGGAGCAAAGATGTCACTTTGCAGAATAAGGTACATCTGACCCAAGCCATGGTATTTACACTTGCCTCATGTGCATGTAAAAGCTGGACAATGAATAAGGAAGACTGAAACAGAGAGTTGATGCCTTTGTATCGTAGTGTGGATGAAGAATACTTTCTTTGCCAGAAGAACAAACAACCTGGAAGAAGTGAAGGCAGAATGCTCCTTAGAAGACAGAATGACCAGACTTTGTCTCATCTACTTTGGTCATGTTGCCAGAATGTACCAGTCCCTGGAGAAGGATATCATGCTTGATAAAGTAGGGGGTCAGTAAAAAAGGGGAGGACCCTCAACAAGATGGACTGCAACAATGGGCACAAGTATACCAGAAATTGTAAGAATGGTGAAGGACCGAGCAGTGCTTCATTCTGTTGTATACAGGGTCACTAAAAGTCAGAGCCAACTCAACAGCATCTAACAACAACAAATAAATGAAGAAATTTCCTTCACTGATTAGAAAGCTTAATGTTTCCATTCTTCCCCCAAAGCAATCTACAGATTCAAATGTAATTTGTATCATAATGTCACCTGCCATTTTTTGTAGGAATTGACAATATGATCAAAAAATTAATACGGAAATACAAAGGATCCAGATAGAAAAAAAAATAATCTTTAACCAAGACCTAAATTGGAGGACTCATGCATTTCCATTTCAGAGTTTACTACAAAGCTACAATAATCAAAATAGTTTAGTACACCTACTCCTCACTTAATGACTATCTTGGTGTATGACATTTTGCATTTATACCAATAATAAAAAACTTACTATATAATTGTTTTGTGCAATAACGGCATACACCTAACAATAACAAAAACTGAAGTGCAAGGCATGAGTAATGTTGGCTGTGATGTTGTTCTTGTTAGGTGTCATCAAGTCATCATGGACTCATAGTGACCATACATACAGCAGGACGAAACACCACCTGGTCCTATGCCAGCACCTCAATCCCCGCTAGACTTGAGCTCATCGCTGCAGCCACTGCATCAATCCATCTCGTTGAGGGCCTTCTCCTCCTGCATTGACCCTCCACTTTACCAAGCATGACATCCTTCTCCAGGGAACAGTCCCTTCTGACAACATGAACTAAGTAGGTGAGATAAAGTCTGGCCATTCTTGCTTCCAAGTAGCATTACAGCTGCACTTCCTCCAGGACAGACTTCTTAGTTCTTTTAGCAGTCCATGGTACTTTCAGCATTCTTCGCCAGCACCACAACTCAAAAGCATCAATTCTTCTCCAGGCTTCCTTATTGATTCTCCAGCACTCACATGCATATGAGGCAACTGAAAATATCATGGCTTGTGTCAGGCACACCTTAGTCTTCAGAGACATCTTTGCTCTTCATCACCTGAAAGAGGTCCTTTGCAGCTGACCTGCCCAATGCTTGACGTCATCTGATGTCCTGACGGCTGCTTCCATTGGTGTCAATTGTAGAACGAAGCAATGTGAAGTCTTTGACAACTTCAATCTTTTCTCCATTTATCATGATGCTGCTTACAGGTCCAGTTATGAGAATTTTTGTTTTCTTTATATTGAGATATAATCTGTAATGCAGACTTATTTTTCAATCTTCATCAGTAAGTGCTTCAAGTATTCCTCACTTTCAGCAAGCAAAGATGTGTCATCAGCCTATTGCAGGCTGTTAATGATTATTCTTCCTCCAATTCTGGTACTACGTTCCTCTTCATACAGTCCAGTTTCTCAGATTATTTGCCCAGGATATACATTGAATAAGTATGGTGAAAGGATACAACCGTGACACACTTCCTTCTTGATTTTAAACCATGCAGTGTCCCCTTGTTCTGTTCAGACAGCTTCCTGGTCTATGTACAGGTTCCTCACAAGTACAATCAAGTGTTTAGGAAATCCCATTCTTCTCAATGTTCACCATAATTTGTTATGATCCACACAATCCAATGCTTCTGCACTGTCCATAAAACACAACTAAACATTTTTCTGGTATTCTCTGCTTTAAGCAAAGATCTATCTGCATCAGCAATGATATCCCTTGTTCCACGTCCTCTTCTGAATCCAACCCCCACCTCTGGAAGTTCTCGGTCAATATACTGCCACAACCATTTTGGAATTATCTTCAGTAAGATTTTACTTGCATGCAATATTAATGATATTATTCAATAATTTCCATATTCTGTGGGATCACCTTTCTTTGGGATGGATACAAATAGGGATCTCTTCCAGTCAGTTGGCCAGGTAGCTGTCTTCCAAATCTCTTGGCACATCCGAGTGAATGCCTCCAGCGGGGCATCCGTTTGTTGAAACATCTCAATGGGTATTCCTGTCATTTTCTGAAGCCCTGTTCTTCTCCAATTCCTTCAGTGCAGCTTCAACTTCTTCCTTCAGTACCACTGGTTCTTGATCATATGCCACCTCCTGAAATAGATGAACATCAACCAACTCTTTTTGGTACAGTGACTCTGTGTATTCCTTCCATCTTCTTTATGCTTCCTGCATCATTCATTATTTTGGCCATAGAATCTTTCAATATTGCAACTTCAGGCTTAAATTTTTTCTTTTATTTTTTGAACTTGAGAAATGTCAAACGTGTTCCCTTTTGGCTTTCTAACTTCAGGTCTTTGCACATTTCATTACAGAAATTGGTTTCATCTGCTCGAGCTGCTCTTTGAAATCTTCTGTTCAGCTCTTTTATCTTGTCCTTTCTCCCATTTGCTTTAGCTACTATTCACTCAAGGGCAAGTAGTCTCTTCTGACATCCCTTTTAGTCTTTTCTTCTTGCCTTTTTAATGACATCTTGCTTTCTTCACGGATGATGTTCTTGATGTCATCCCATAAATCTTCTGGTTTTCAGTGACTGGTGTTCAATGCATCAAATCTATTCTTTTGATGGTTTCTAAATTCAGGAGGGATATATTCAAGATCACATTTTGGCTCTTGTGAACTTGTCTTAATTGTCTTCAACACCAAGTTGAACTTGCATATGAGCAGTTGATGGTCTGTTCCACAATCAGCTCCTGGCCTTCTTTTGGCTGAAGATATTGAGCTTTTCCATCACCTCTTGCCACAGATGCAGTCAATCTGATTCCTGTGTATTCCATCTGGCAAAGTCCACATGTACAGCCACCATATGTGTTGTTGACAAAACGTATTTGCAATGAATAAGTAAGTCGTTGGCCTTGCAAAATTCTATAATGCGATCTCCAGTGTTATTTCTGTCACAAAACCAAATTTCCCAACTACTGGTGATTCTTCATGCACTTGAGTCACCAATGATAATTAACACATCTTGATTGCACGTTTGGTCAATTTCTGACAGCAGAAGTTGATAAAAAATCTTCAATTTCCTCATCTTTGACTTTCATGGTTGGTGCATAAATTTTAATAATAGTCCTATTAACTGGTCTTCCTTGTAGGCACATGGATTATTATCCTATCACCGACAGTATTGTACTTCAGAACAGATCCTGAAACATCCTTTGTGATGATGAATGCCACACCATTCCCCTTCAAATTGTCATTCCTGGCGTAGTAGATCATATGGTTGTCTGATTCAAAATGGCAAAAACCAGTCCATTTCAGGTCACTAATGTCTAGAATAGGAGTTCTGGTAGCATAGTGCATAAGGCACTTGACTGCTTACCAGAAGGCTGGCAGTTCTAACCCACCAGTCACTCCTCGGAAGGAAGGTTGGGCAATCTACTTCTGTAGTGATACCTCCTCGGAAACCCAAGGAGGCATCGCTGTGAGTCGGGTGCAACTCAACAGCACATAACAACAACATCTAGAATATCAATCTTTATGCATTCCATTTCATTTCTGACAACTTCCAGTTTTCCTAGATTCATCCTTCGTGCATTCCATGTTCCAATTACTAATGGATGTTTGCAGCTACTTATCCTCAATTTGAGTCGTGCCACATCGGCAAATGGAGGTCTCAAAAGGTTTACTTTATGCGTATCAGTAAGGCTGGTGCTACGCTGATGATAAATCTCTTTCCTAGTCATATTTAGAAAGCCTTCTGACCTAAAGGACTTGTCCTCCTGCACTGTATCCAACAACGTTTCTGGGCTATTCATAAAGCTGCACAGTAATGTATCAGACAGTGTTTCTCTGCTATTCATAAGGTTTTCCCTGGCCAATTCTTTGAGAAGTAGATGGCCTCTTCCTTCTTCCTAGCCCGTCTCAGTGTGAAAGCGGCATTGAAACCTCTGCACCAAGTGCAACCCTGCCAGCACTTGAAACACCAGTGGCACAGCCTCAAGCCTCACAGCAACACATAAGACACAATAGTGCAACAAACTGACAGACAAGTTTGTCTCACTTAGCTTTTCTGAACCTCTCTGCCCTGCTCTTACCTGGATCCCTGGGGCTACGCTGGTCTATAGTCCCTCTGGGTTCTATTTTCCCCACTTTCCTGCTTGTTGAGGTGGAGCCTGGGTCCCTCCCCTTACCTGGATCACTGGCTGCTGCTCTGCTGTGTCATCTCCTCTGGCTTCACTTTCCCCCACTTTCCTTCCTGCTGGAGGTGGGGCCTGGGTCCCTCCCCTTACCTGGATCCCTGGCTGCTACTCTGCTCTGTTGTCCCCTCTGGTTTTGCTTTTCCCCTTTTCTATCTGGTGGGAGTGGGGCCTGAGTCCCTCCCCTTACCTGGGTTCCTGGCTGATGCTCTGCTGTCGTCCCCTCTGGCTTCGCTTTCCCCCACTTTCCTGTCTGTTGGGGTGGAGCCTGAGTCCCTCCTCTTACCTGGATCCCTGACTGCTGTGCTGCTCTGTTATCCCCTCTGGCTTGACTTTCTTCTGCTTTCCTTCTTGTTGGAGGGAAGGGCCTGGATCACTCCTCTTACCTGGATCCCTGGCTGCTGCTCTGCTGTGTTGTCCCCTTGGCTGGGACAGTTATGAGACAACTTGGCTGGGCCATGATTCTCGGTAGTTAGGCAGTTACGTAATGATGTAATTTGGGAGTTAAATAATGATGTACTTTTGCAGTTATGTAAAGATGTACTCATTCTCAATTTTGGGATCTGATGTGGTCATCATCTTTTTCACATAATGCTCATTTTTGGATAATGACCTTAATGAGTTAGAGTATTTGAAATCTAGCTATGTCAATAAGTCAGAAGTGGGTGTACAAAATAGTCTTGGATAGAAATTGTGGTAGTTAAGGTTGTGTGTCAACTTGGTTGGGCCTGGTTGAGTGGCTGGGCAGCTGGTGGTAGTTATTCTCCATAATGAGACCGGAAATCAGCTCCATGGTGGGATGCGCCACAAGCAGCTGAGTACCTGTTTAAGGGCTATGGTTTGCTTTCCATATATAAGAAACAGCTTTGGGAATGATCTCTAGCTTATGACATGCTTGAACCCTGCATTTAGCTGTGTCATTGTTCAGCAGCCTGCCATGTTGTGCTGACGTTGGGACTTTCAATGGACTTGAATTAATGCCCTGCCACGTTGTTTGATAACATTGGGACTATGTCTTTTTACTTGTCAACCTTGGGTTTGTCAGCCTCAGCAGCCAGCAGCTACCTGAGTGAAGAAAAGCCTCTAGCTCCAGTGGGCTGAGAGCAGGAGGCAGAGCTGAAGCTCAAGGTTGAGGGGTTTTCACCCAGCCCCTAGAGCCTGGCACTTTGAACTCAGACTTAAAGCCTCCAAACTGTTAAGAGAATAAACTCCTGCTTGTTCAAGCCATCCCATTGGTCATCTATTCTTCTCAGAGCGGCACTAGGTAACCAAAACAAAATATAGTACCGAGAGAGTGGGGTGCTGCTCCGACAGATAGCTAAAATGTAGAAACACGAGTGGAGTGTGTCCTTGACCCAAGACACCGGCAGAGAGATCCCAGCATGTGGCATGAGAGACAGCAGTAGCAAAGCCAAGAGACCAGCATGAGGGATGGCAGTAGCAGAGCCCAGAGACCAGCATGAGATAGTGACAGTCTTACTCGCCCATGGAGGAGAAAGCTGGATGCCACTGGGTAGGGAGCCTCCTAGCAGAGTGGGTTGCCTTTAGGCATTAATTGGTACAAGGGACCAACCAGCATGAGATGGAGTAGCAGGTTAGCCAGCCCACGCAGCAGGGAAGCTAAGTGTCCTTTAGTCAAGAAGATTCCTGGCAGAGTGGGTTGTCCCTCAGGCATTAATCAGCAGAAGCAGAAAGACCAAGGAAATGGGAAGCAGAGCTGCTCAGCCACCAGGGTAGGACCATTGCCTATGGGGCTGGAACCACCACAGCCATCTAGGTTTCAAAGAGCCAGACCTTCACCAACATGATTCTGGAGTATGGGGTTGCTTATTCATGTGAGCCAGTGGGATGGAGTCATAGCTGCTGCCCAAGAGTGAGGTGGAAGGGCTGCCATGCACCAGAGGGAGAGCAGCAGGGCCCACCAGGCCAAGAGGGTGAGGTCACCACTGAGAAAAACTAGGGGGGACTGGAGCCACCCAGTGAAGGAGATCTGTACAGATACCACCCACTGAAGATCTTTACAGATGCCAAGTTGACAAGGGGTGGAATTGTGGTAGCTAAGGTTGTGTGTCAACTTGGCTGAGCCTGGATGAGTAGGTGGGCAGCTGGTGGTATTTATTACCCATGATGAGACTGGCAATCAACTCCACGGTGGGATCTACCTCAAGCAGGTGAGTAGCTGCTTTAGGGCTGTGTTCTGCTTCCCGATTACAAGACGTAGCTTTGGGAATGGTCTCTAGCTTATGGCACGCTTGAACTTTGCATGTAGCCATGTCATTTTTCAGAAGCCTGCCATGCTCTGTTGACCTTGGGACTTTCAATGGACTTGAATTAATGGCCTGCCATGTGGTTTGGTAACATTGGAACTGCACCTTCTTATTTGTCAACCTTGAGCTTGTCAGTCTCAGTAGCCAGCAACATTCTGAGTGGGCCAGTGGACCGGGAGCAGGAGGAAGAGCTGAAGCCCAAGGCCAAGGGGATTTCACCCAGCCCCTAGAGCCTGGCACTTTGAAATCGGACTTAAAGCCTCCAAAATGTAAGAGAATAAACTCCTGCTTCTTCAAGCCATCCCACTGGTGGTATATTCCCATCAGAGCAGCACTAGGTAACCAAAACACCAATGAAATATCATTTTTAGTCCAGTAATAGGCCTTCATGTTTATAGTCAATAGGCTTTCAACAAGGGTGACAAAGCGATTTAATGGGGGAAAGTACAGTCTCTTCAAAAAATGGTATAGTGATAACTGAATAGGCCACATGCAAAACAATGAACAAAAATTAATTAAATAAATCACCAATCTAAAGGTAAGAGTTAAAATTAAAAAATTCTTTAAAGGAAACATAGGAGCAAATCTTCATGGCCTTGGCTCAGGGGATGGGTTTTTCAATACCAAAAGCACAAGCAACCAAATAAAAAATAGATAAAATTTGTAATACATACAAAATTAAAAATAGTCATTAAAGGACACCAAGAAGAAAGTGAAAAGAGGAAGGATAACATGTTAGGTCACAAGGCAAATATGTATTTAAAAAGAATAGAATCCTACAAAATTTTATCTGACGAAACTGGAATGAAACCAGAAATCAATAGCAGGAAAAAAATTGGAAAATACACAAACATATAGAAATTAAACTGCCAATGGGTCAAGGAAGAAAAATGGGAAATGACTGCTAATGGATACAGGCGTTCTTTGTGGGATGATGAAAATGTTCTAAAATTGATTGTTGTGATGACTGCCCAACTCTGTGAATATACTGAAAACTTCTGAATTGTACAATTTAAATGGGTGAATTATATATTATGTTAAGGTTATCTACAAAACTGTTATATAGGAGCTTTGCTGGTGTAACAGTTAAATGCTTGGCTGCTAACTGAAAGGCTGATGATTCAAACCCACCAAGTTTCCTCAGCAGAAAGACCTGGTGATCTGCTTCCCTACGGGGCAGTTCTACTCTGTCACATGGTGTTATTAGTCAGAATCTACTGGACGCACCTAACAACAACAAAGCTGTCAAAAAAATATAAACTGAGAAAAGCATTTATCTTCATTTCAATGGTACTACAACAGAAGCCAGATGAAAGAAAAACATATGGAACATATGCTGTCAAAGCTTTGATCAGGATGGGTGCAAACCAGCTCCACATATTCTTTCTAGAGCTTCCCAAGAACTTATTTTGTGATTAAATCCTGAAGCCCATGGTGGCTACAGTTTAGCAGGTGGAGGTGTTCACTGTTTTACAATGGGTAGGAACAACAGCACAAACAAGAGTCCTAATCACTTATGAAGATGAGGTTTATGTATGCCCCACTAAGACCCCATGTTCTTCTGGACAATTTGTACCGCCAATTGATTAAATATAATATTTGAGTACAAGAATAAATGGATCCCTGTGGTCTCCATGCAGAACTCAGGCTCCCCAGCATAGGCAGCCTCAGTGCAGTTGGGGCTTACCTCACTGTTGCTATAGCGTGCCAGCTCTGAGATGAAGCGCATGTGGTCCTCTCGGATCTGGATCATCTGCTCACAGATGTTGTACTGAGGACTGCTGCTCGAAGAAGTACATGTCCATCTGTATTAAGAGAAAAATGGCATTGTCTGAAGAGTGCCCCAGCATGATGCTGCTAAATCACAACAGCTACAGTAGGTAGTAGCACAGCAACAAATTACAGTGCTATCCCCCTACTGTCCACAATGGCCCATGTGAAGCCTGTATGCAGTCCATGTGCACCCAGTGTGCAGCGCATGTGTGCCCCCTGTGCAACCTGTGTGCACCCAATGTATGGCCCATGTGTAGCCTGTGTGCACCTTGTGTGAAGTCCTATGTGTGCCCTGTGTGCTAAATGCAACAGATTGACAAATTCTGTTAAAAAGAAAGAAAGTAACTGCTCAACACACTTCCTAATTATATTACTAATTTTACTGTTCAACATGACCTCCACTTATTTATACCTTTTGTATCTGTTATGATGGAAACACTATGTACTTGTATGCTACTGGCCATGTCAGGCTGGCAGCTTGAAATCAGTCATGGTGGGAATATTTACACTAGGGAAATCAGTAAATGGTACCAATTAGAACATGATTTAGTGTTGAAGTTGACAGAACTTTCAATTTAATGAATATAATTTATATAAGGATGAGAATTAGTCTAAAGTAGATCACATATCAGATTTAGTATCAGATTTATTCGAAATAAATTAGCACAAAGTTGGCCAAACTACAGCCCAAGCTAAATGTGACCAGTTTTCATATAGCCCTACAGAAGCCTGGTGGCACAAGAGTTAGCAAACCTACCCAGCAGCTCCAGAAAAGAAAAATCTAACAGCTGTTCCCTTAAACATTATAGCTTAAAAAAAAAAAAAAAAACCATACGGCACAGTCCTACTGTCACATGGAGCCAAGGGGTCGATGTGAGTCGGAATCAACTTGACAGTGCATAGCAGCAACAGTTGTTGTGGTTGTTATGTGCCATCAAGTCAGACCCAACTCACAGCAACCCCTCCTTGGGTTTCTGAAGCAGTATCACTACGGAAGTAGATTGCCCAACCTTCCTTCCGAGGAGTGGCTGGTGGGTTTGAACCGCCAGCCTTCTGGTTAGCACTCAAGTGCCTTAGGCACTACGCTACCAGAGCTCCCCTAACAACAACAGAGCCACACAAAATGGTTTTGACATTTTCAAAGGGTTATTTTAAAAATAAATAAATAAGAATATGCAACAGAAACTACAAGTGGCCCAGAAAGCCTAAAATATTTACTATCTGGCCTTTACAGGAAAAGTCTGTTGACACAAAACAGTATAAATAGATTAGTAAGCAACACATTTGTCAAAATCATGGTTGAGCTATGGATATAAACATTCAATGAAACTCAACAAAAACACTGTATGAGACTCAATTAGCTATATGGAATTTACAGCAGAGTGTTATATATTTATCATTTCATTTGTGCTACAGATACTTTATGGCAATGGTTAGCAAACTTTTGTTGTCAAAGGCAAAGAGTAAATATTAAGATTTTTTGGTTACCTATCCATGACATAACTGTCACATCTTCTATTTATTTTTTATTTTAAGAAAAAAAAACTCAAAGTAAGTGAAGACTTAAAAAAAAAAAAAAAAAAACCAAACTGACTGCCGTCAGATCAGATCTGACTCATATCAACCCCTCTTTGGGTTTCCAGTTATCACTCCAAATGTAGACAGCCCAATCAATCCTCCTTCCGAGGAGTGGCTGAAGACTGCTCTCAGCTAAAAGATCTCATAAAAGCAGGCCTAGGTTAGATTTGGCCATAGGCGACAGTTTTGTAAACTCTGCCACATGCATGCTCCCACCCCCTGACCAGAGCTGATGGTTAACCATTTACCAGTGGGTGTCCCACTGGGCCTAAAGAATTCTTTTACACTTCTTTACTCCTTCTATAAGGAGCTCTGGTGGTTCAAACTCATCATCCACTCGATGGAAGGAAGATGGGTTAATCTACTTCTGTATTTACCACCTCAGAAACTCAATGGGGTTTTCTGAGTCTGAATCAACTCAATGGCAGTGGGTTTACTGCTATTACATGTCTATATTCTTCATCAACACTGTTCAACAGAACTCTCAAGGATTATGAAAATGTTCTAACTCTGTGCTATCCAAATGGCAGTCACTAGAGACTGAGCATTTGAAATGTTTAAGAAATAAATATATTGTTTTATTTTTTAATAAATTTAAATTTAATACCCATTGGTAATGAGGGGTACTTTATTAGACAGTGCAGTTCCAAACATCTGAGGAAGTCAAAGGCTGTTATCTCTAGATCAATAAGCAGGGTGCAATAAAACCATACAATGAAGACAATGCGGAAAGATTTAACCCTACCGAGATTTATTTTCCTCATAATGGGCACTGGTCTTTATGTATCTTGCCAGTTCTATCTGCATATCCCCAAACAGTGGAACCACCTGGAGTTGCTGCATTCAAAGAAGAAGAAAATAAAACAGGGATGTTACATATGTTCTATCACCAAATACATAACCACAGCAATGACGAATTACTTTGGTTGAATGCCACCCTTTGTTATGGCTTGAACTGTGTTCCCCAAAATCTGTGTTGTAAATCCTAACCCCTATGCCTGAGGAGCTCTGGTAGTGCCGTGGTTAAGGCATTTGGCTGCTAACCAAAAGGGCAGCGGTTTGAACCCACCAGCCACTCCTCAGACGACAAGATGAAGCAGTTTGCTTCCCTAAAGACGAAAACCTTGGAAACCCTTTGGAGTAGTACTACTCTGCCTGTGGATCACTGTGAACCTGAACACACTTGATGGCAGTGGGTTTTGGTTATGCCTATGGTTATAATCATAATTATATTCATGGCAATGAACTGTCTCTGTAACATCAATAAGGCAGGATTGCTATAAGGTATATCTTGCATCAATCTCTTTGAGATATAAAAGAGATTAAATCAAGCTAGTAAGTAGATATGGGAGAAAAGAGATGTTAACCTACATGAACATTACCAAAGAGCAGAAGCTCAAAAAAGTAGGATCTTCTTCCAGAGCCAACAGATAGCCTTCTCCTAGGGTTAGTACCCTGGACTCAGACTTCTAAGTCTCCTAAACTGTGAGAGAATATATTGTTGTTTGGCAAACCCAAATTATATCATTACACAATTGCCAAACCACTGAGGACCATGGACTGACTAGTCAAGGTGACATATGCTTTGGGGGTACACAATTCAATGCCTAACATCCTTATAGATCATTTATTATTCCAAAAAATATAAAAAATTCTGCATTATATAAACAAAATACATTTTTTTAAGCACTAATGTACATAATCGTTAAATGTTAAAATTAACCTGTGTTGTTGCTATTTCTAAAGTCATAAGAAAATCAATTCCATTTCTATATACAAACAATAAAGAATTAGAAAATAAAATTTTAAGGACGCTAATGAATGGAGAAATATGCCATGTTCATGTGTTGGAAGACTCAGTATTTTTAAAGTATCAGTTCTCTCTAAAGTGATCTACAGATTCAATGCAATCCCAATCAATACTCGAGGAGGACAAATGCTTTTGCAGAGAGTGAATGTGTGAAAGTTTCTGGGTGGTGCTAATGGTTAATGTGCTGAGCAGCTAACCAAAAGGTTGGACATGTGCGTACATCTACATAAAGTGCCTCAGAAAAATGTCCTGGCAATGTATTCCAAAAAATCAGCCACTGAAAGCCCTATAGAGTAGGTCTACTCAGACACAGGTAGGGTCACCATGAGTTGAAACCAACCCAATGGCAATTGCTGTGTGTGTGTGTCTGTGTGTATGTAAATCAACAAGCAAAAATCTAATACATATTTAGAAAGGTGAAAAGACAATATCCAAAACAATTTTGAAGAACGGAACTAAAAGATTCATACTTCCAGATAAGCAGATCTATTATAAAGCTACCACAATTTAAGCAATATAGCACTGAAGAATAGATGAAGGCTGTGGAATAAGACAGACATTCTAGAGCAGAGGCACACACCTACATATACTTAATTTTTGATCTATGTAACACTGCATGGAAGTGGGCAAAAAAGACGGTCTTTCCAATAAATAGGGTTAACTGAATATTAATATTTGGGGGGGGGGGGCAAGAATGTCAATTTCTACCTCACACCATACACAGAAGTCAATTCCAGGGGGATTATAAATCTCAATGAGAAAGAGAATAGTGATATTTCTTTAAAGTAACACTGTAAGAAAACTCTCATGATCCTAGTGTAGATAAAGATTTTTTCAAGTAGACTATTAAGGATTAAAAGGAGTCTTTAAGAACTGGGATCTTAAAAGCTAGCAAGCTGCCATCTAGATGCAATGATGGATCTCTCCTCGTCCAAAACAAAGAAGAATGAAAAAAACCAAAATTCATGGAAACAATTAGTCCTAGCGACTGGTATACCATCCAATCTGCAGCCTAAACAACTATGAGATCAGAAGAACTAGATGGTGCCCGGCTACCACTTGGAAGGGGATCTTGTAGGACATACTTGATAGAGAGGGAGAACAATGTGGAACAAAACTCAAAATAATTTGGAGGAAAAAAAAAAAAGGTGGGGATCAGGTTTGCTGGTCTGATAGAGCCTGGTGGAACCACTGAGACTATGGCCCCTAGCTGCCCTTCGGGTCTGGAGTTGAACCCACACCTGTGGTTGCCAGCCAAACAATGTACGGGCATGTGAGTTAAACATTTACCTCAAGTAGACACACTCTTTGGAGAGAACAATCATGGGAGAAAGAAGGGCTGCTTATGCACAGGGAGACAACTCAGGGGGCAGGAGTGTATGGAGGGATGGACACAGGGAAGAAGGTAACTATGGGGAGGAAGTGGGAGGGGAGCTGTTGCATTGTGGTAAACTGTGGTCAATGACATGAGACAAAGTATATGTGAACTGCTGTATGGAAAGGGAATTTGCTGTGTAAATCTACCCAAATCACAATAATAAAAAAAAAAAAAAAAAAGAGGAAAAAAAAATAAAAGGATTCTTTAAGGCACAATAATTAAATGCTTAGCTGCTAACTGAATGGTCAGTGATTCAAACCCATCAGATACTCCATGGTGGAAATGTGGCCATCTGTTTCCATAAAGATTTCACACTTGGAAACTCTAAGGGGCAATTCTACTCTGTCCTATAGAGTAATTATGAGTTGGTATTAACTTCACAGCAACAAGTTTGGATTTTTTACAGGGGTTATGGATTGAACTTTGTCCCGAAAAGGACACATTGAAATCCTTAATCCCTGGTGCCTGTGAACATAACCTTGTTTGAAAATAGGGTCTCGGAAGATGTTACCAATTAACATGAAGATTATACTGGAGTAGGATAGATCAGAATCCAACGTGAGTGCTGTCCTACAAAAGAGAACAACAAACAGACACATGGAAGGAAGATGGCCATGTGACAAGAGACTTATGCTGTAGCTATAAGCCATGAGACTAGCAGAAGCTGGGAAAGAGAAGAAAGGACCTTCTCCTAAATTCTTCAAAGAGAACATAGCCCTGCCAACAACCTGAACTTTGACTTTTGGCCTCCAGACCTGTGAGATAATAAATTTCTATTGTTTTAAGTCACCTACTCTGTGATACTTTATTACAACTCTAGAAAACAAATTCATCAACATTAAAAAAATAGTTGATATATTGGACTACATGAAAATTAAGAATTTCTGTTCCTCTAATGATACTAGAAGATTCTGGTAGTATAGTGCTTAAGTATTAGGCTGCTAACCAGAAGGCTGGCAGTTCAAAGCTATCAGTCACTCCTCAGAAGAAAGGTTGGGCAATCAACTTTCGTAGAGGTACCGAATCAGAAACCTCAAGGAGGGGTCACTGTGAGCTGAATCGACTTGATGGCAATGAGTTTGGTTTTAATGATACTAGTTAAGTAAATGAACAGGTGCGTCACACTGGAGAGGATACTTGCATTTTGTAATACATGTATCCAACTAAGGACATGTATCCAGAATATTTAAAGAACTATAAATTAATGGGGAGGTTCCGGTAAGATGGCAGACTAGGCAGAAAGACTGAACAGACCCTCTTCAAAAAAGAAAAGGGAAACCAATTAACACAGAAACAGAAGATAATCCTGGACCCCTGAGCCTTGAAGGGAAGGATACAGAAGTGGACTAAACCGCAACTGGCAGAAGAATCTGCATGAAAAACCAAAAAAGAAGACACACGGAGCTGCAGTCTGGCAGTGATCCTGATGGCACAGCACAGACAGCTTTGAGAGTGCCGAGTGGCGGTAGGACCTAAGAATTAACCTAAAAATAAGCCCTGCTAGCCAGGGACTGCATTGAGGACTGTTCTGGTGGCTGGAGAATAAACGGAGAACGTGAAGAGAGAGGTAGGCTGAGCTGTGGACTTCAGCCGGTCCGGAAGGTGCCACCAATTTGAATGTTACAAGTGCCTTGACCATTTTGGATATTTAAAGAGACAGTGCTCTCCGAGATTCCAGGGGCTTAAGAAGAGGTTCTATTTTCCAGCAACCCCAAGGACACTCCGGACTTGCAAGACTGAAAAGGTGTGACATTCCTCTCATTACTCTTACACCCCAGACCCGCTTCGTAAATGGAGATGCAGCCATCCCCCACTCCCACCTTCTGGGCCCACAGGAACTCCATGATAGTCTGTGTGCTCAAACGGAGTCTGGGTGCCCTGCCCTGTCTTCCACTGATTTTTTCTTTTTTTTGCTTTCTTTCTTATGATGATTAGTTTGCTTGTATTTGTCCGTTTTAAAACACCTATTATTATTAATACCTTTGTCCTTTTTACTATTATTCTTATTCTTCTCCTCCCAGGTCCTACTTTTCAGCTATTTTCTTTTCCCTGTTCCTGGTTGAAAAAAAAATTTATTTCCCCCATTTTTTCTTGTGATTAACCCCGTTCCTTATTTTTCTTTTTCCATTTTTCCCATTTTTTTTTCTTCATTATTCTCCTTCTCTACCTTTTTCTCTTAGTGCCCTATCCCCAGATATTGCAGGTTTTCTTCTTTTTTCCTTCTTCTTTTTCCTTCTTTTCTTTTTTTGGTTATTGTTCCTGTGTGATTACATGGTGTGTATTTTGTCCATGTGCTCTTATTTGTCTGATGGTTATTCAAATATAATTTGTGTCTAACTGAGTGGGAGACAGCAACAGTGCCCATAACACACAACTATAACCACACCTCCTAGAACTTCACTTACTGAGAGAGAGCCACTTCCTCCTCCTCCACCAATGGGCAAATGATAAAAAAAACCACCAAGAAGAGCCTGAATCACCCTTGGCTGCTCTTCACAAACAGTTAACAGAGATCTAAATACAACAACGTGATGATGCCTCGGAGACAAAAGACCATCACAGTCCACACAAAGAAGCAGGATAAAGTGATAGAAACAAGGGACCAGGATACAGACCCAGAACACCTCCCTGAGGAAGAAGCAGCATTGGAACTCTCTGATAAGGAATTCAAAAGAATTATATTTAGGTATCTTCAAAGGATTGAGAAACAGACCAAAGAAAACACAGAAAAAAAAAAAACCTAGATTTTTGGAAGAAAATACAAAAACAAAATGACAAATTAAATGAAAAATTAGAAATGATTCTAAATCTACAGACAGAAATCCAGAAGATTAACACTAAATTGTGAGAAATAGATAACACATTGGAAGGGCAAAGGAGAAGAATTGATGCAATGGAAGGCAGAATTAATGGGACTAAAGACAAATACCTGAAAACTTCTTTGGAAAGGGATCAATCAGAAAAAAAATCAAAACATAATGAAGAAAGCCTAAGGTTCATGTGGCATATCATCAAAAGGAATAACTTATGTTTCACTGGAATTCCAGAACAGGAAAAGAAAAATAAAACCACTGAGAAAATTGTCCAATATTTGCTGGAGGAGAACTTCCCTGCTATGATGAAAGATGAGAACACATCCATTCAGGAAGTCCAACGAACCCCAAACAGGATAGACCCCAAAAGAAAATCACCAAAATACATCATTATCAAACTCATCAAAACCAAAGACAAAGACAGAATCCTGAAAGCAGCAAGGGAAAAACAAAAAGTTACATACAAAGGACAGCCAGTAAGAGTAAATTCTGATTTCTCAGCAGAAACCATGCAAGCTAGAAGGCAATGGGATGGTATATATAAAACCCTGAAAGAGAAAAATTTTCAACGAAGAATTCTATACCCGGAAAAACTGTCCCTCAAATATGATGGTGAAATTAGGAGATTTCCAGATAAGCAGAAATTAAGGGAATTTGTTAAAACCAGACAAACCTTACAAGTGGTGCTGAAGGGAGTCCTTTGAACAGAGAAACAAAAATAGCACCTAACAACCGACGATTAATACACAAGAAGAGATAACCCAGAAATCACAGCTATAGACATATCCAAAGTAAAATGGGCTTACAAGATGGTAAGCAGGGAACCAGAGAGATCAATTGGCAAGTGAGGAAACTACAAACAAAATGAGGGAATAGACTATGTATTTACAGAACTTCTACATGGTGAGGAAGTTAAAAGAGTTGAAAAACAGAATGGACGATTCATTGCAGCACTATTACAATAGCCAAAAGAAGGAAACAACCTAGATGTCCATCAACTGAGTAATGGATAACCAAACTATGGTACATACGCACAATGGAATACTATGCAATGCTAAAGAATAATGTAGAATCTGTAAAACACATAATGTGGATGAACTTGAAGGAAATTATGCTGAGTGAAATAAGTCAATCACAAAAGGGCAAATATTGTATTAGTCCATAAGGTTTAGCTATAGAAGGAAATTTTCTTTGTTGCTTACCAGGGGTGGGAGGGGAGAGTTGGGAACGCTGTTAGATAGATAAGAGATAGGTATTGATTTGGGTGAAGAAAAGGGCAATATACCAAATGTGAGTGACCAATACGGCACCATTGAAGATGAGAAACACAGAGAGAGGTACATGAGAGGTACAGACAACAAAGATGAACCTTTTTGCACATGCAGGACTGAGTTGTCAGTGAAGGCAAACATGGATATATGGATGGATAGATGGGTGGACAGGCTAAACAATTAGGTCTGTCTATGAAATGGGGAGTGTATCCAAGAACATATATAGGGTTGGCAGACAATGGTCCTATAAGTTTATGTGAATGACCAGAATTCCCAGGTGTATAGTAGAGTTGACAAGGGGCAAGGTTGTGGTCACTGCTTGGTCACAGCCAGCTACCTAGAGGGACTGAGTAGTTGAACCTGCAGGATTGGGACCACAGTTGCAGGGGACATCAAGCTCCATTGGCATAACATACTATACAAAACATTGTTCCACCTCCTACTTTGGTGAGTAGCAATTGGGATCTTAAAAGCTAGCAAGCTCCCATCTAGATGCAATGATGTGTCTGTCCTCGTCCAGAGCAAAGAAGAATGAAGAAAACCAAAATTCATGGAAACAATTAGTCCTAGCGACTGGTACACCATCCGATCTGCAGCCTATACAACTATGAGACCAGAAGAACTAGATGGTGCCCGGCTACCACTGTCATCCACTTGGAAGGGGATCTATGTAGGAGATCCTGGATAGAGAGGGAGAACAATGTGGAACAAAACTCAAAATCATTTGGAGAAAAAAAAAAAAAGGGGGGACCAGGTTTGCTGGTCTGATAGAGCCTGGTGGAACCCCTGAGACTATGGCCCCTAGCTGCCCTTCAGGTCTGGAATTGAACCCACACCTGTGGTTTCCAGCCAAAAAAATACAGACATATGAGTTAAACATTTACCTCAGGTAGATAGACTCCTTGGAGAAAACAATCATGGGATAAAGAAGGGCTGCTTATGCATAGGGAGACAGCTCAGGGGGCATGAGTGTATGGAGGGATGGACACTAGGAAGAGGTAACTATGGGGAGGAAGTGGGAGGGGAGCTGTTGCATTGTGGTAAACTGTGGTCAATGTCTTGAGACAAAGTGTATGTGAATTGCTGGATGGAAAGTGAATTTGCTCTATAAATCTTCACTGAAATCACAATTAAAAAAAAATTAATGGGGAAAAAAAGAGCAAAACATTTGAAAAGGCATTTCACAAAAGAGAACTCACAAGAAGCTAGTAACATGAAAAGCCATCTGGAAAACATAAATTAAACCACAGTAAAAAACAGCCAATAAAAAATCACTTCCTTCAGAATGTCCACAGTAAAAGAAAACAAACAAACAAAAAAAAAAAAAAAAAAAAAACAATGCCCAGTACTGACAAAGACAAGAGCAACAAGGACTCTCACTGGTGATGAGAATGCAAATCAGTACAAGTACATGAGAAATTGTTAGGTTATATCCACTGCTGAAAATACATATACCCTATGATCCTAAATTCTCCTTCCTAGGAATTAGCTAATGGAAATGTGCAAAGGTGTCCATTAATTACATACAAGGAATTTCACAGCACCACTGTCAAATCCACCAAAAGCAGAATGGATAAATAAACTGCAGTGTAATCATAAAATGGATTCTTATACCACAAGGAAAATCAAAGAACTATACCTGCAGGATACAGCATGGATAAATCTCACAAACAAAAGATTGTGTGAAAGCAGTTGAGTGCAAAAGAGTACAAACAATGGAATGATTTGCCATAAAGTTCAAACTCAGGGAAAATTAATGTAGCGTAAAAGAAGAGAGTAGTCACCTTTGGTGAGGGAAGAGGAGGATGATGGGAGGCAGGGGGCTACAGGGCTGCCAGCATTGGCCCTCCTTCCCCCATTATTTCTTGGTATGGGTCAATCACATAGGGTGCTTATTTCACAAAAACTCAAGATGTCACTGCAGATGTGTCCACACTTTATAAGTATGCTATATTTCAATTTTTAAAAAGTTTATTTTGAAAGATTTAACCCACCTTGAAGTACTTGTCAATTTTAGGTAAGTTGATTCTCTTTTTGGTATCCAATTTATAGATATTACTGACACTGCCATCCATCAGGTATAGACCAAAGCCCATGACCTAAAAATCCACAGAATGTTGCAATAAAACTTAGATTTAATTACCCAAAAGCATTTATATGATTACACTCAATAGTTTTAAATGACAATTCACTTCTCTTTCAAAAAGCACCTTGAAAATCTAGGAAATAAAGTTCTTCCTTCTTATGAAGGTATTTTTACATATACATCCCTTCCATGGCTATTTCAACTTCCTCCCAAGGCACATACGCCAGCACTAATGCTTAGAAAGAGCAATGTAATATTACACATTTGCAGCTACTGTAAGAATTGAGACGGCTCCCTTATATTGTCAGTTCTTAAACCAGCCACCTAGTCTTCTAGCACTAACTTCTTACCAACCAAGCTAGAGGCTAAGATAAAAGACTGTATATTTACCCATCTTACTAATTGCACTCCAGGGACAATCTGTTTAGTAGACTGAATAAGCAACAGATTCAACATCAAATTCAACAGTGACATAACTGATGTTGAAATTGGGGCAGGGGCATTCTTGCATTGTATTTTTTTTTTTTTTCTTTTTTTCTTTTCTTTTCTTTTTTTGGGTCAGTTCCCAAAAACAGTGTCACAAAGATACACTTTTAGACTGGTTGTCTAGTACTTGGAATATGTATTTCCCACTGAAATGATGTTAGGAAGGATGGCTGCAGGCTTCCAGGTCAGCTGCTGTAAAACATAAAAGCAAATCCCCTGGCCTAACCTGAGCAGCAGGGGAATTCCAGAACTGTAGTACCATATGCAATACCCACATGAGACAATTTCAGTTTAAATGCATGTTAAATAAACTTTTTAACATGGCACTTATGGCATTTCAGGTGCTGCACAGTCTCTTATGGCCAGTGGCTCCTACCTAGGACAACACAGATACAGACATCTCTGCCCTCATAGGAGGCCTACTCCAGGTCTACTAACTGCCATTGTAGTGTTCTTCCAAGCCCCACCTCGCAACAGTGGGTGGCCAGAGGTCTTGCTGTTGGGCCTGTTCCTGTAGGAAGGTGTGGACCAACATGGGACACCAGCAAAGGTACCTACGGGGTGGCCTTCTGTGTAGGCAACGCAAGAATTTCCTTATCATCTTTCCAATGAGCTATGTAATTGAAAACCTCCCTAATTTGAAATCGAATAATGATAAAGAATATAGTGAACAGCCATATCTCTTGACCAACAACCTTAGTATATTTAATTACAAGAATCACAACCCTAAAAGTAAAATCCTGTAAAACCTCTGGTCTAAAAGCTTAATGAAACTATATAATCTCACCCCAAGACTTCCTTATCCAAAAGCATAGCACCACCTCCAGTATTATGTAATCTCTCAGCACTGGTGCCAAGCACAGGCTGCATGTAGCTGTTAGAAATGCTGTACATACACACTGCAAACATAATAAGAAAAACTTGATGCAGAGATTCTAGACAAAGCTTAGCGTGTCAACAAGAGCACACATTATTCTTGGCAATGTTACCAGCAGCCACCTCCACATGTACCTTGAGAAGCATGTGTTTCTCACTGGGTGTCAAGTACATTTTATTCTCATAGTAGTCCACACACAAATTGACGATGTCTGCAAGGAGTTCTTCGTAGCCAGAGATAACTTCAAGCTGCTGCTGCAGAGACTGAAACACAGAGCAGAGACGTCCACTGACTGCCTGGCCTGCAGGTGCTAACCAGCAATGTCGCAGAGGCCTTACCTGTGTGATCTTGTTGTGGTTGGCTAGGAACATGGACAGATTCTGAGATTCTTGGATGGACTGTGGATCTGCCATTTTCCGTAAAAACTGAGCAGCCCTTTGAAAGCAATGAGCAGAGTTAATCCCAAAATGCAGCAATATAATTAATAATTTAAAAAAAAAAAGGCAAGGGAGGTACATACTCCCTAGAACCACCAACCATACAAGATCAAAACAACACCATTTGCCCAGGAATGAAGCACAGAAGGCAGTAAGAGAAAGAAGGAAGGATGAATGGAAACAGTAAACATAAGAAGTAGAAAGGGTGTTGTTACATTGCAGATATTGCAATCAATGTCACTAATCAAAATGTGCATAAATTATTGAATGGAAAATCAATCTCCCCTATAAGATCTTACCCAAATAGCCAAAAGTTAATTTAAAAATAAATAAAATCCAGAAAACCATTCTTAAAACACAAAAAGTATTCTTTAAAAAAAAAAATAATAATAATGCAAATTAATTAATTAACAAGCCTGTGAAAATGAGGGTTATGTTATTCTCTCTAGAGTTACCTGTAGGAATGTCAGTTTTAGAGATCAGTTACAACTTCAGCTTCCTCAAGCTTTTCCAATCCAGGATTCCAAGTCAGTACTTTGCCCAATTAGACTTATCTTACATAGCTCTAAAAAAAAACAAACTCACTGCCGTCAAGTCAATCCTGACACATAGCAACCCGTCCTTGGGTTTCCAAGGTGGTATCTCTACAGGAGTAGATTGCCCAGTCTTCCTTCTGAGGAGTAGCTGGTGGATTTGAACTGCCAGCCTTCTGGTTAGCAGTTAAATACCTTAGGCACTACGCAGTCATATATGCACAGCTGACGGTTTTCCAGAGATAGCATGTATGACTCCTGTGAGTGCAAGCACAGATCAGTTCAACTTAGGAACCATTTGGGCTATCATGCCTCTTGACAAGGAACATGTGACCCTGAAAATGCTGCCTTAAGGACCATACACAGTTTTGATACCAAAAGTCCTAACACAAAGTCCTAGTTTCACCCCTAGTTTGCAGCTCTCCTTGGACAAACCTCCTTTAACATTCCTTAACCCTAGTTATCACATCTGTGAACAAACAATATCAGAAAAGACTGATGTGAGAATAACCAAACAGGGACAATGTGTGTGTGTGAAAACACCTGTACACCAAGATCCAACAGAAACAGAAGGTTCACATTGGGTCTGTGCAGTCTTGGAAGATGTGGAGCTGGGTATGAGGACTCTAGACATCTCAGGTTGCCCTAACAAGGTTTAATGGAAACTGCCCACAAGAGGATATGTCTGTGCAATCTAGAACCTTGAGAGTTTATCTAAATAAAAGTTCCCGTGGAAGAGACTGGTAACTTCCTCCCTCTTCTCCACAGAAAGACATCCTGAGTTTACATTCAACAATGTACCAGCTAAAGAACTCATTTCCTTACAGCTAGCTGTGGCCACATGACTAAGGGCTGGGTCATGAGATACTATGTAAAATATAGTATGGTACTAAAAGGTCTACTTATAAGGGAGAGTTGGGGCCTTCTCATCTCCTTCCTCTCTGCTGACTGGAATTTAGAAATGGTGGCTAGAATTGCAGTAGCTGCAGTAGCCGTTCTGGACCATGAGGAAACACAACAGCAGAAAATCAAGAAAACAGGCTGCCTGGATCCCGGAATACTATAGAGGCGCCACATAAGGTATAGACCACCTACACTGAGGCTTTTTAGGACAGAGAAAAAGAAATTTCAACTCAATTTAAGCCACTGATATTTCTGTGGGTATTAAAAAATTATACACAGTTAAACCTAATATTAACTGATACGGTAACGTTCCTTGCCATTTTAAACGTGTTCACTTTACTGATGTGAATAGTTCTTGTAGGGAGTGAGGGATCAAGAATGCTGCTTTCTATTTTCCTCAAGCCTCACCATAATCATATAGGTTATCTTGGCATTTATGGCCAGGAGGAGTTGTGCCACCAGGCAGGTGCAAAAAAAGTGTGGGGATGTGAAGGTGTGGGAAAAGTGGGTATAAGTGTCCAGGATAGGACCCCAACAGGGGGTCCAAACAGAGGGTCCAGAAAGAAGCAGTGGGAAAAGCTATGGGGGATGCCCAGATCCAGTCTGTTGTGCTCAAGAGAAGTACAGGGTTAACAGTAACAGTAGCTCCTGAAGGGTCCCAGGCCTCACCACAGCCTTCTAAAGAGTAGTACCATCTCTAAACTGCTCTGCAAACTGCATCTGGAGAAAAGGTGCTATGAGAAAACATCTTTTCAAAATTGAAAACCACTGATGTTGCCCACCTCTCTCACTGCACTGACAAAACCAACAAGGCTGAAGCACCTGCTCAAAAGCATGCAATGGATAAACAGCACACCCAGAGGCCAGGTCAGCTATGCCTCAGAGCTTTACCATGTTCCAATCAGCATGTCAACATACACACAGCAACCCAAACACTATGAAGAAAAGGGTGACAGCACAATAGTTGGCTTAACAGGTTTATTTCTAGTCCTGAAGGTCTCAACTTCTGTGCAGAGCTGATTTTAGGTGATGAATGGATGTCTGCACACACTTGACATGAAAGCTTAAGATTCCAGGTGATGTACTTGACTCCCACTCATGCCACTCCCTTTAACCTCAGCTTGGTAACAGATCCCAAGCCAATGACATTTTAAAGTCAGATATAATATATTTAGATACAAAGCACCATCTCTTCCAATTTAATTTTATAGCTGTTAGGTTCCACAGGCATTGCTTGGTTTACCTAGGCCCATACAACTAGGATAGCCCTGATGTATTGATACCCTAAAATTATTTCTGTTAAAAACTAAGTAACATAAAAGTCTCCCCTGAGTTAAAATATAACCTCCATATAACTTTCTAGCCCTAAAGGAGTGTTTATCCTTGAATTGATGAACAAAAATTACTGATTAAATGATTTGTGAGTATGGATGTTGCAGTTTTTCATATGATGCATATTATTTGTTTGTACTTTCATGTCTTGCTCAAACACCTAAAAATATCTTCATAAAAACTGCTAATAGCATATTTATGATCACAAAATTTATTTATTACTACATTTCTGGTCAGTTCCCTCTCCTAATTTCTTCTTGCCTCATATTTTACTGAGAAAAATAAAAGCAATTAAAAGAGAACTTACACACATAGGCCCCAGAAGGATTCACCTGCATATGTATTTTCATCCTGTTATCGGAGATGAAGGAGTCCCTCAGTAGTGCAAATGGGTGCTTGGCTATTAACCTAAAGGCTGATGGTTCAAACCCACCAAGAAGCACCTCTGGATTGGCTCCTGAAAAGTCAGTCTTGAAAACTCTACAGAGCAGTCTTACTCTGTACACAAGGAGTTACCATGAGTTGGAACAGACTCAACAGCAACTAACAATAACAATATGAACTGAATTGTACCCCCAAAAAATATGCTGGAATACTAACCCCTTACACCTGTATATGTGATCTTATTTGGAAATAAGGTTTTCTTTGTTATATTAAAGAAGTCCTATCAGTGTAGGGTGTGTCCCAAATCTAACCACTGCTGAGTAATATAAGGAGCAGAATGGACAAAGATAGACATGATCCAACAGTAGGTGGTAGAACAAGATTTTTATGTATTATGTTGTGCCAACTGAGCCTGGTGTCCTCCAATACTATGGTCCTGAGTCAGAAGATCTGGTGGATCTTTCTCCCACGGTATCTGGCTGTCTATGAGGGACTGCTCCATGTCTGTCGTCTGCAGCTTCTGTAATGACTGCTGATATTTTGCACCACTAGTGTCTGTGCAACATTATACTCAGCTGAATCTATCCTTGGTCTAGAGTATACTCCGATCTACTGACCCCCTTCTGATCTTCTCAGTTGTCTATGTATTTATCTCTAGCCTAGTGTTTGGTGTTAGTGGTAAGGCAGTATTGAGCATATACTGGTATTAGCCTCTGTCGTCTATTTCTTATGTGCAAAATTCAGTGTCCTCCCTTTCCCCAATGTTATCATGCTGGTCACAGACTCTTTCCATATCATCCCTCTCCTTATCCCACTCAGCATGTGGCCCCAACTAGTCCAAAATTTTCCCCACCCCTTCCTTCCCATCCCCAGTAACCTACAAAATGCAAACCCTTCCTTCACTTTTTACAGTTATGGGGTCATACAATATTTGTCCTTCTGTGATCGACTTATTTCACTCAGCATAATGTCCACCAGGTTCATCCACGGTGTGAGATGATTCATGTATTCTTCACTGTTCTTTAATGTAGCATACCATTCCACTGTGTGAATGTACCATAATTTGGTTACTAATTCATCTGTTGATGGTCATTTAGGTTGTTTCCATCTCTTTGCTGTATTGAATGGTGCTGCAATGAACATGAGTGTGCATATGTCTGTTCATGTCCTGTCTCTCACCTCTTTGGGATGCATACCTAGTAATGGAATTTCTGGGTCAAATGGTTTATCAATCTTCTTTTTTTTTTTTTAAGGAAACACCACACCACTTGCCACAACAGTTGTACCATTTTACAGACGGCCACCAGCATATAAGAGTTCCTATCTCTCTGCAACCTCACCAGGATTTGTTATTTTCTGCGCTGTTGAACTATGCTATTATTGCTGGAGTGAGATGGTATCTCATTGTGTTGATTTGCAGGTCTGTATTGGCTAATGATTGTGAATAATTCTTCATGTTTGTTGGCTGCCAGTATATTGTATACAGTGAAATGTCTGTTCATGTCCATTGCTCATTTTTAATTTGATTGTTTATCTTTTTGGCATTGAGGTATGGAAGTTCTCTATAATTTTGGAGATAAGTCCTTTGTCAGATATGTCACAGGCAATTATTTCTCCCAATCTATAGGTTCTCTTTTTACCCTTTGGAGAAGTCTTTCGATGCACATAAGAATTTCATTTCTAAAAGATTCCTGTCATCTAGCTTCTCTTCTACCTCCTGTGCATTCTGGGTTATATTTGATAGTCTATTTATGCCATAAATTAAAGCCCCTCGATTTGTTCCTATTTTGTCTTTATACTTTATACTTTTCGGTTTCACATTTAAGTCTTTAATCCAACTTGAGTTTTAGTATGGGGTCTTGTTTCATTTTTCTGCAACTAGATATTCTATTTTGACAGCACTATTTGTTAAAGACACTATCTCTTTCCCCATTTAATGGGATTTGGCCCTCTGTCAAAGATCAGCTGTCCATAGATGAATGGGTCTATTTCTGGGTTATCAATTCTGTTCCATTGGTCTATCTGTCTATCATTGTACCTATACTACACTATTTTGACTACTGTAGCTGCATAGTAGGTTTTGAGATGTGTAGTGAGAGAGACCACCTACTTTGTTCTATTTCAGTAGTGCTCTGCTTACCCAAGATCTCTTTCTTCTTGATACGAAGTTAGTAACTGCTTTTTCCATATCCTTAAAAAATATTGTTATGGTCCTATAAATGTATTTGTATGCTCTGTAAGAATTCCCTGGTGTATAGTAGAGCTGACAAGGAACAAGGTTGTAGTCACTTCTTGGTCACAGCCAGCTACCTAGAAGGACTAAGTAGTTGAACCTGTGGGCTCAGGACTATGGTCACAGGGGATATCAAGCTCAACTGGCATAACATACTACACAAAACATCAATTCCATCCCCTACTTTGGGGAGTAGCGAATGGGATCTTAAAAGCTTATAAGCAGTCATCTAGATGCAACAAAGGGTCTCTCCTCATCCAGAGCAGAGAAGAATGAAGAAAACCAAAGATTCATGGAAACAATTAGTACTAGTGACTGGTACACCATGTGATCCCCAGCCTATACAACTATGAGACCAGAAGAGGTAGATGGTGCCCAGCTACAGCTGGCACCCACTCAGAGGGGGATCTGTATAGGAGATCCTGGATGAAGAGGGTAAACAGTGTGGAGCAAGACTCAGGATCATTTGGAAAAAAAGAAGAAAAAGGGGGGGACCAGGTTTGCTGGTCTGATAGAGCCTAGTGGACCACTGAGACTGTGGCCCCTGGCTGCCCTTTGGGTCTGGAGTTGGACCCACACCTGTGGCTTCCAGCCAAGCAGAAGACAGGCATGTGAGTTGAATGTTTACCTGGGTGGATGCACTCCTTGGAGAGAGCAGTCATGGGAGAGAAGGGGGCTGTTTGTGCACAGGGGGGTGGCTCGGGCAGCGGGGGCGCGTGAGGGATGGACACAGGGAGGAGGTGGCTTTCAGGAAGAAGTGGGAGGAGAGCTGTTGCACTGTGGTAAACTGGAGTCAACGTCATGAGACGAAGTATGTGTCAACTGCTGTGTGGAAGGTGAATTTGCTCTGTAGATTTTCACCCAAATCACACACACACACACACACACACACACACACACAAAAATCGTTGGTATCTCGATTGGGATTGCATTACATGTGTAGAATGCATTGGGTAGTATTGACATTTTCATAATATTCAGTCTTCCTATCGATAAACAAGGTAAATTCTTTCATTTATGTAGATGCCTTGTAGTTTCTTGTATTAGTCCTTTATAGTTTTCTTTGTATAGGTCTTTTCTGTCTCTGGTAAGACTTACTCCCAGATATTTTAACTTATTGGTAGCTATTGTAAATGGTATTGTTTCCCTTATTTCTCTTTCAGAGGCCTCTTTACTGATATAAAGGAATCAAACTGATTTTTGTATGTTGACCTGGTATCCTGCTACTTTGCAGAACCCATTAGTTCCAATAGTTTTTTTCCTGAATATCTTGAGTTTTCTATGTACAGGATCATGTCATCCACAAATAGAGATAGCTTTACTTCCTCTTTGCCAATCTGGATGCCTTATATTTTTCTTTTTTGGCTTATTGCCCTGGCTAGGATGTCCAATACAATGTTAAATAGAAGTGGTGACAGAGGGCATCCTTGCCCGGTTCCCATTCATAAGGAGAATGCTTTGAGTCTTTCTCTGTTAACAATAATGTTGGCCATTAGCTTTGCATATATGCCCTTTATTATGTTGAGGAATTTCCCTACTAGCGCTGTTTTGCTAAGAGTTCTGAACAGAAATGAGTGTTGGATTTTAACAAATGCCTTTTCTGCATTGACTTGACATGATTATATGGTTCTTCTCTTTTGTTTATGAGGTAGATTACACTCATTGTTTTTCTGATGCTGAATGATCATTGCATACCACATATGAATCCCACTTGGTCAGGATGTATTATTTTTTTGATATGTTGTTGGATTGTGTTGGCTAGGAATTTGTTGAAGATTTTTGTGTCTATATTCATGAGTGGTATTGGTCTGTAGCTTTACTTTTCAGTGGTGTCTTTCCCTGGTTTTGGTATCAGTGTTATGCCTGCTTCATAAAATGAGTGTGGAAGTATTCCATCTTTCTCTATGTTCTGGAAGAGCCAGAGTAGTATAGGTGTCAACTCTTCCCTGAATGTTTGGTAAAATTCTCCAGTGAAGCCACCTGGTCTAGAACTTTTTCTTCTGGGAAGTTTTTTTATAACCTGTTGAATTTCTTCCGTTCTTATGGGTCTATTCAAGTATTCTCACTCGGACTAGGATAGTTTAGGTAGGCCTTGTTTTTCCACAAACTTGTCCATCTCTTCTAGGTTCTTGAATCTGTTGGAGTACAGTTCTTCATAATGTTCTGTCAATATCTTTTTTATTTCAGTTGGTTCTGTTGTGATGACACCCTTTTCATTTATTATTCTTGTTATCTGCATGTTCTCCTTCTTTCCTTTTGTTAGGTTTGCCAACGGTTTGTCAATTTTGTTAATCTTTTTGAAGAACCAGCTTGTTTATTTTCTCTATTTAATTTGTGTTTTATTTATTTCTGCTCTCATCTTTACTATTTCCTTACTTCTGGATACTGTAGGTTTCTTTTGTTGTTCTTTTTCTAATTATTGGAGTTGTTGAGGTAGAGTGTTGATTTTGTTTCTTTCCTCTTTTTTGATGTGTGCATGTATTGCTACAAATTGATCTCTGATTACTGCTTTCCTGTGTCCCATAGATTTTGGTAAATGTATCTTCACTCTCATTTGTTTCTAGGAATTATTTTATTTCACACTTTACTTCTTCCATTACCCAATAGTTTCTGAGCAGTGTATTATTCAATTTCCCCATGTTTGATGTTTTTTCCTTGATCTTCCTATTATTAACTTCTAATTTTATAGAACTGTAGTCCAAGAAGATGCTTTATAGTATTTCAATGTTTCTGAATTTACTGAGGCTTCTTTTATATCCTAACATATGATCTAGTCTGGAGAATGATCCATGTGCACTGGAGAAGAATGTTAATTGAGCTTTTGTTGAGTGAAATGGTCTGCACATGTCTATGAGGTCAAGTTGGTTGATTGTGTTGTTGAGTTCCTCTGTATCTTTGTTGAGATTTTTCCTAGTTCATCTGTCCTTCCTTGAAAGTGGTATGTTAAAGTCTACTACTACTATTGTACAGTGGTCTATTTTCCCTTTTAATTCAGTTAATATTTGTTGCATGTATTTTGGAGCACCTTCATTGGGTGCACTGATATTTATTATGGTAATGTCTTCTTGGTCGATTGACTCTTTCAGCATCCTACAGTGTCTTTCTTTGTCCTTTTTGCTGTTTTTCACCGGAAGTCTATTTTATCGGAAATTATTACTCCCACTCCTGCTCTTTTTTGGTT
>NW_006922243.1:721777-736561 GCF_000298275.1 Orycteropus afer afer
TTATTACTCCCACTCCTGCTCTTTTTTGGTTACCTTTTTTTTTTTTTTTTTTTTTTTTTCCACCCCTTAACTTCTAATTTGTTTTCATCTTTGTGTCTAAGGTGGGTCTCTTGTATGTAGCATATTGATGAGTCTTCTTTTATTATCCAGTCTGCTACTCTCTTTCTCTTGACTGGTGCATTTAGTACATTCACACTGAGTGTAATTCATGATAGGTTATGAATTGGTTTGTGTCATTCTATTGTGTTTTTTGTGCTGTTGTTGGAGATTTCCTTGATCCAAATAATTTTCTGTGCTGAGTTCATCTTGTTATCAAATGTTTCCTCTCTTCTTTATTGTTGGTTTTGTGTTTACTAAGCCCGTATGTTTTCCCCCCTTCTGGATTTGCTTAGGGGGATTGTTAATTTTCTCTGTGCTTACCTTGGAGTGAATTATTGTCTCTACAATTCTGGAACAGTCTGTTCTATAAAGATATTGTCCTGTTTTCCTGTCCATTTGGAAGTTTTGTTCCTAGAACTTTTATTCCCTCTATTTGCTTTGCTGCTGGTGGTGTCTGCAGATTGACTTCTTTGTTTCTTTGTGTACAATGTTTTATGAGCTTATTTTGACCATCTATTTCTGATTTGGTTTCAGTGTTGCTATTACATGTCCTCACTTTAGTTTGTTGTTCCTTGTTGTGGGTTCTCTATTGGAAGGACTTCCTTCAGTATTTCTTGTAGGGTTGGTCTGATTTTCACAAAAATCCCTTAATTTCTGTTTGCCTGAGAATGTCTTGATTTCACTCTCATATATGATAGACAATTTGGCTGGTTATAGAATTCTCGGTTGGAAGTTCTTTTCCTTCAGTGTTTCATATATGCTGTCCTATTGCCTTCTTGCCTGCAAGGTTTTTGCTGAGTAATCAGAACTGATTCTAATTGTTCGTCCATTGTAGGTGACATTTCTCTTTTTTTTCATGGGCTGCTCACAAAAGTCTTTCTTTGTCTTTGGTTTTGGAGAGTCTGGTCATGATATGTCTTGGTAACTTTCTCTTGGGATCTATCCTGTATGGCGTTTGTTGAGCTTAGACAAGTATCTTTTCTTCCTTCGTGATATGGGGAAAATTTACTGTTATCAACTTTTCCACAATTTTCTCAGTGTTTTGTTTTGTTTTGTTTTTTACCCCGGCCTCTTCTTGGTCTGGAATTCCAATGAGGCATGTGTCATCTCATTTCATGTCATGCCATATAACTCTTATGTTCTCTTCATTTCTCCTAAATCTTTGTTCTGATTTTTCTTCATACAGGCTGGTGTCAAGGGATTTATCTTCTAGTTGGGCAATGCATTCTTCAGCCAGTTCTAACCAGTTGTCTTCTTCCACTGTGTTGCATAATTCTGTAATTTTAGTGTTCATCTTCTGGCTTTCTAACTGCTGTTTTTATATGAGTTCTGATTACGTATTAATCTTGTTGTTTTCTTCTTGAACGGTTTTCCTGAGTTCTTCCAAGGTACTGTCTGTGTTCTCCTTGGATTTGTTTGAGGTTTCCTTAAGCTCCTGTAGAGTTCTAGAAACGTATCCTCTAAATTCCTTCTGGGATAATTCTATTGCCTCGTCTTTCTCCATGTTTAATGAGGTTTTTGTCTGGGATTTTATTTCTATTGTCTTATCCTGTTTTTTTGTTTGATTTGAGGTTGCCTACTGTATCATAGACATTTTGAAGTGGCTGTCTTTAACTGGTACTCATGTATTGATTTTTTTTCTCCTTGATTTTATGTTTAAATATTTCTGGAAGGGTGGAGCTGGTGTACTTTATTTGTTTATTAATTCAGGTGTGCTGGGGTTGCCCTGCAAATTTCTTTGTGTTAATGGAATCATGGTGGTGAATGAGCACACAGATCTCTGTTCATCGTGAAGGAGATTTAGACTTGGGATGAGCAGGTGTTGTGGTGGCTTAATGTGGTTCTTCTATTGGGTGGGGCAGGGGAGAAGGGGAAAAAAAAGAAGAAAAGAAAAAGAAAAAAAGACGTGCCAATAGTGACTCCCTGCTTTCCATGTTACCATGGTTATGGCCTGTTCCAGGGTTTTGTTTTGAGTCTGCTTGGGTCAGCTTCCAATGATGACAGTTTACTGTCACTCACAGACCCGCAGTACAAAATCAGCGAAGACCTCAATGGTCAGGCGGTCACTAACTTCCACTTGGGTCAGATAGCACAAAAACCCCATAGTCTGGACCCCTCTGTGCTAAAAAGCTGTACTGGAAGAGCTGGATCCCAGCCTTGGCACTGTAAGGTCATCCCAGGGCCTGCCTTCCTGAGGCGTGTTTCCTGCCTTCTCACTTTCTGCTCCCAACTCAGGGATGAAATGAGCCAGAGGTGTTTCTGCTCTGTTTCTCAGAAATGCTGTCCATCCACTCAGCTCAGTTCCCAAGGCTACCATCAGAAGCTGCTGTTGTGGGTAGTATGAGTCCCCGAAGCCGCCACTAGCTCCCCGATGTCACTCCTTTCTTATTTCCTTTGAGGTTTTCTCTGGTATTGTTTAAAGAATTTTCCATTTCTCCATCTCACTGAGTCACCCGCCACCAGGCAGGTCTGCTTATTTTTCTTTTTCCCAGCTTTTTATCCTGCTTCCTTTTTTTTCCCTCTTTCTCTACTAAATCTGGCCTTCTCTAACCTAATGAGCTTTAGACAGCCCCAAAATCTCTGTTTCAAACTGCTGTACCTAGTTATTCAGGCATTAAGATGCTAGAGGGAGAGTTCTGGCAAGATAACGGACTAGGCAGAAAGACTGCACAGACCCTCTTCAACAAAGAAAAGGGAAACCAATTAACACAGACACAGAAGATAACCTTGGACCCCGAGCCTTGAAGGGGAGGACAAAAGTCGACTAGACCCCAAATAGCAGAAGAATTTGCATGAAAATACCAAAAGGGAGACATATGGAGCTGTGGTCTGGCAGCGATCCTGAGTGATATTGACAGCACAGACAGCTTGGAGATTCCGGAGTGGTGGTAGGACCTAAGAATTAACCTAAAAATCACTCTGCTAGCCAGGGACTGCACGGAGAACTGTGCACAGTGGCTGGGAAATAAACAGAGAAGGTGAAGAGAAAGGCAGGCTAAGCTGTGGACTTTTGCCAGTCCGGAGGACACTGCCACTTTGAAGGTTTAAAAGTGGCTTGAACATTTTGGATATTTAAAGAGACAGCGTGCTCGCAGATTCCTAGGACTTAAGAACACGTTCTGCTTTCCAGCAACCCCAAGGTCACTCCAGACCTGCATGACTGAAAAGTTTTTTGATGGTTATTCAGTTGTAATTTGTGTCTAACTGAGTGGGAGACAACAACAGGCCCCATAAAACACAACCACACCCAAATCTCCTGCAACTTCACTTACTGAGCGAGAGCCACTACCACCTTCTCCACCAACGGGCCAATGATAAAAAACCACCAAGAACAGTCTGAATCACCCTTGGCTGCTCTTCACAAACAGTTAACAGAGATCTAAATACAACAGCACCACGATGCCTCAGAGACAACAGACCATCACAGTCCATACAAAGAAGCAGGATAAAGTGGTAGAAACAAGGGAGCAGGATACAGACCCAGAACACATCCCTGAGGAAGCAGCAGCATTGGAACTCTCTGATAAAGAATTCAAAAGAATTATATTTAGGTATCTTCAGAGAATTGAGAGACAGACCAAAGAAAACACAGAAAAAAACCTTAGAAGAATTTTGGAAGAAAATACAAGAACAAAATGACAAAATAAATGAAAAATTAGAAATGATTCTAAATCTACAGACAGAAATCCAGAAGATTACTAAATTGTCAGAAATAGATAACACATTGGAAGGGCAAAGGAGAAGAATTGATGCAATGGAAGACAGAATTACATGGAAGAAAAATACCTGAATACTTCTTTAGAAAGGGATCAATCAGAAAAAAAATCAAAACAAAATGAAGAAAGCCTAAGTTTCATGTGGGATACCATCAAAAGAAATAACTTACATGTCATTGGAATTCCAGAACAGGAAGAGAAAAACAAAACCACTGAGAAAATTGTCCAAGATTTGCTGGAGGAGAACTTCCCTGAAATGATGAATATGAATATATCCATTCAGGAAGTCCAACGAACCCCAAACAGGATAGACCCCAAAAGAAAATCACCAAGACACATCATCATCAAACTCATCAAAATCAAAGACAAAGACAGAATCCTCAGAGCAGCACGGAAAAAACAAAAAGTTACCTACAAAGGACAGCCAGTAAGAATAAACTCTGATTTCTCAGCAGAAACCATGCAAGCGAGAAGGCAATGGGATGGTATATATAAAACCCTGAAAGACAAAAATTTCCAAGCAAGAATTATATAACCGGCTTAATTGTTCCTCAAATATGATGGTGAAATTAGGAGATTTCCAGATAAGCAGAAACTAAGGGAATTTGTTAAAAACAGACCAATCTTACAAGAGGTGGTAAAAGGAGCCTTTTGAACAGAAAAACAAAAATAGCAAATAACAACCAACCATTAATACACAAGATGACATAACCCACAAACCACAGCTATGGATACATCCAAAGTAAAATGGGCTTACAAGATTGTAAACAGGGAACCAGAGACATCAATTGGCAAGTGAGGACAACTACAAACAAAAAGAGGGAAAAGACTGTGTAGTTACAGAACTTCTAAATGGTGAGGAAGTTAAGAGAGTTGCAAGATAGAATGGACTGTTCTAAACTCGGGGATAAAATTATAAATCATAGGGTAACCTCAAAGAAAAATGATAAACCTTCACATCACAAGATGATAGAGGGAACAAACGTGTTTGTTTGATAGGTATGATGCCATCTTCCCAAGACCCACGTAAAAACATTCAAAAGGAAGCTGATGAGAGGATAAGCTGCTCTGTAGCCAAGAGCTTCCCTCAGCCTGAGGATGCACCAGTCTACAATGAACACAGGTGGTGTTCTAGAACATATACTTCCCTCCAGTCCTCCAACTTGCCTCTTCTCTAGAATTACTTGAGCACAAGTAGCCCAGGGACACTGTAGAAAGGCCCTAGGGCAGTCCAATGGGTCCCATTGACAAGGTTGTGGTGGTGCACATGCACCCAGGGCAGCCTGGGTGGGTCTAGCTGGGGAGCAGACCTAGCAGAAGAGTCTGTTCCAGGGACTACCACTTACATGACCATGCTCAGATTGCAGCACCACCGCCCCTGCTCTGGCCAAATAACTTTGCAGGAACTCTGTGGTTGCTAGGTAGCAAGAACTATGCTGGTACGTTTTTTTTAATCTTCCCAAGAGGTTGGGCACCCAGAAAGTCCTCCATAGGTATGTGACAAAGACGTCCAGACTTTGATCTAACTTAATAAAGGCACAGTATATTGTTTTGTTTTCTTTGTTTTTCTGGTGGGGCACTGGTAAAAACATTCAGCTGCTAGACAAAAGGTCAGCAGTTGGAACCCATCAGCCACTCTGTGGGAGAAAGATGAGGCACTTTGCTTCCATAATGATTTACACCCTTGAAAAGTCTATGAGCAGTTCTATTCTGTCCTATAGGGTTGCTGAGTTGGAATCAACTCAACAGCAGTGAGTTTTTTTTTTTACACTGCCACAACATGTCACATTTTGCTCCAGCAAACTTAATTTACTGATAACCCCAAGTGTACCTAACAAATAGAGGCACGTCCTGAGACTTGAAAAATAACTACTGCCAACCAGCAGCAACGATCCCATGTTCACCAGGCATATACCACCAGCAAAGTACTGCCTCTGGCTCTCAAACACCTCAAGGGCCTGGCATGCAGGGTTCAGCATGTAGGCAGGCAGCTCACCTCTTATACGCCGAGTGATCATTCTTCACGCTGCACTTCATATTCTTTAGCTCATCCAGCACAGCAAACATGTTGATGAACTTGCCCAAAGTGAGCAGGTAGGCTTCAGACACAAAGTCCTTCCTCCTCTCCACATGGCATAAGCGCCGCACCTCCCCACAGAAGCGTTCAATGGCATTTCTCTAGCAGAGGAGGGAAAGACAGAGCACCAAACATCAGTGCCAGGTCACCACCAGTGCAACCAGACTGACCACCCCTCAGGGAGGCTGCCACCTGTGCTGACCAATCACATCTGCCTAAGTCAGCAGACTCACTTGAGAGCAGTTTCCAGGTCCATTTGCTCTCTAACAACAATTACTTATTCCACATCCCTAAAGTAAAAGAATTTTTATTATTCTAGGAAAGATATTTACAATATAATGTCTATAAAATAGATGGTTTAACTCTCAGAAAAAAAAGAGAGGTTTTTCCCCTCTTGACAACTTTTAAGTTAAGATAAAAATGCATATCCTAGATTCCATCTTCTCCTTTTGCTAAAAGAATCTGTAATGAAAATCAGACATTTACAAAGTACTTCTTAAAAAAGCAGCTAGTCCCTTCCAATAGCCACTCTTTGCCTAAACAATGGACTTGCACAAGGCCAACGCAGGGTGAGGCTGAGAGGAAGAAAAACATGAAAAAGCAGATGAATTCAAAGAACAAGCTGACAGAAAAATAAAACTTTGTAGTTGGTCCTGTTACAAAGTACACCCCACAGGGGGAAATTAGTTGCCACTCTCAACTGAGAAGACACACATCTGTCCTGAAAGATTATATGCTCCCCTCTGTCCCAGACTCTGAGTGGCTGCTCTGATTGTTGTGTGCTCTGTTCAATGAGCTCATGCTATAAGAAAAGGACAGTAGTGGTGAGGGCAACGACAGAAACTCTAAACCTTTTGGATTATTTTGTATTTTTTACCTGGAAATACATAAAATTCATCAATTTTGTGACTTCTGGCTCAAGGACCTCCACAGTCTTCTCATAAATCTCCACTCGATTAGGCTGCTCATTGCACTTCACCTGGGAATAAGCAAACAAGTATGATATAAAGAGTCAAAGAGGCTTCAATCCAGCTAGGTGGCTGCTAGATCTGGTGGAATGCTTGGAGGATAAGGAGAAGATGGAAAAAGAAGTGAAGATGGGGGCTGGGGAGAAGGGAGTGAGAGTGAAAAGGGGGAAGGAGAAGGAGAGGAGGTGAGCAGTAGACATGGAGAAGGAGGTGGAGATGGGGCAGGGAGAGAAGAAAGAAGTGGAGAATGAATGGAGATGGGAAGAGAGGAGTGGGAGTAGAGCTAAGGGAAGAACAGAGATGAGAATAGCAAAAGATAGTGGAGATAGGAATAGGGAAGAGGCTGGAGATAGTGGGTGGAGGTGGGGGTAGGTGGCACCTGTGGGATGGCCCTGGAGCAGCTCCTCCAGGTATACAGCATGACAGCATATTCCTGGCCCTCTTCCAGCATCTCATTCTGAAATGAACACAAGGTAAGTCAACGGCAGATGGATGGAAGCCTCAAAGGGAAGCAGGGAACAGTCAACAAAAAGATGCTAAATGGCTAAAATCTAGAGAAAAAGGCATTAACTCTCCCACCTCTCCCCTTGAGATGGACAGTCTAGAACTATGGCATGCTGCCCAGAGGAAGCTAGTAGCACTGAGGGCAGGGCAGTGGGTGCTCAAGGGTACACTGGCATCCCTTGCTGGGGCCACCACACTCCTTTGCTCTCAGCTGCAATTCACCTAGACAAACTGCTGGTAGCTGTGGCCTGAGTATAGCTGCAATTCCCACAGAGCTCTCAAGGTCTCTGTGCCAAGCCACACAAGCTGCCTGAGGTTGCAGCAAAGACTCAGAGGCTGCCTGCCCTGGTATCCTTAGTGAGCAAAAAAAAGCTAGAAGTATTTCTGCAGAACTTATAGAGTGTGCACAGGAAGAGGAATTCCTTAACTTTTAAAACCTACTTTAGTGTTCTAGTCTTTCTTTCATGATTTTCCTTTTGTAAAAATTATGGACTCTTGTTAAAATGTAGACTGCAAATTCTTAATGCTTTCAAGGTGCTTTAAAATGGCCTTCCTTAAAGGCTAAAATGGCCTTTCAAATACTCACAACCTCTGACACTACAATTTCTCTTCTATAACTCTAGCCAAACAGAAAAACGAAGTATTTAGAAAGCTGTTCACCATTAATTTTTTTTTCATAAGAAAAAAAGGGAAACTAAATAAACAAACACAAAACAATAAATTGTAGACATTTACAAAATGGATTATACAGCCATTAAAAATTGCTTTTTCTAGCACATTTCAGTGATGTAAAAATGTTCCTAAAATCACTAAAATGTATCATCATAATAATATAATTCATTTAAAAAATCTAAATTACATATGGTATATATCCAGTGTGTAAGTCTAGATTTACAAAGAAGGAGAGAGAAGGAAAGCTAATAGGAAAGAGGTTCACTCAGGATGGTGACAAAGTTTCTCTGGGCCAGAGATCCTATTTTTTTATGAAAAGAAGAGCATGTACTGTTTTTATAATAAAGCAAAAGGTTTCTTTAAAAACATAAAGGTTTAAATTTTCTTCTCTTTTTTCTCACTATATATCATACCAGAATAATACTAAAGAATTCTCCTTTGTCATCAACCATACCACCCTCCACAAACATAGATGTGCAGATAGAATTACCATGCTAGAATGGACGGTGGCCTGCTCGATGTATCTTGCAATGCCAGTGACAAATGCATTTCTGTCTTCAAAGTTAGTGTTGAAATTTGGCTACAAGCAAAAGAAAAGGCAGGTAGACATTGGAGTTGCTGCCCCATGCTCCACAGGCTGGGGAGGAATAGGGAGGAAGGCATACCTGATAGAGTAGTGAGGAGGGTGGTGGCTCAATGCAGGGCTGCTGGTCAGGCAGGGGCAGCTCCTCAAGGAGATCCACGTTGGACAGTGCATCCTCCAGTGTCACCTGGGCTGCCATCCTGACACTGGAATACAGACGCAAACCCATGTTTCCCATAAGGAATGGCAGGCACCCATCTTCCCAAGTCTAGGGTTCTCAGGTCACATGTCCTGGGACCTCATTTCCTGCTACCCTTGTCTATAGGTCATTTGGGGATATCTTGGCAAGAAGGCTCATCAGCCCTAGGAGTCATCACCCAGCCTCTCCTGCCTCACTCTGGAGTAGAAATGTGCTCTCCTGGCCTCCAGGGTGACACAGTTCAGGGAACATGACCTGCTACATATGCAATCACTTCATCCTGCCACTGTTCCCTCAGACAACACTGTTCCCCGTGGCCATAATGAGAAGCATGCCCAGTGTCATGGACTGAACAGTGTCTCCCAAAAATAAGCGTCTAATTTGGTTAGGCCATGATTCCCAGTATCATATAGTTGCCCTCCATTTTGTGATCTAATGTAATTATCCTCCATTTTGTAATTTGTGTTGTAAATCCTAACCTCCAAATGTTAGCAAAGCAGGATTAGGGTGGGTTGTATCTCCAGTCAGACTTACAAGAGGGTGTGACTCAAGTTTCCCCCTTATTCAAGTAACCAAGTCACATCCTTACTCAAGTCACCACCCTTACTCATGTCATACCCTTGGTTAAGTCACACTTTTTATCTTACAAAAGATGTGGGGAGAGGGGGGAGACCTGACTACCAACAAGAAACAAAGCCAGGAATGGAAGGAGCCCTTTGGACCCAGGGTCCCTGCACTGAGAACCTCCTAGATCCAAAGGAAGACTGATGCCTAGACACACGGATCTCTACAAGGAACTCTGAGCACACAGATAATGGAAGGAGACAAGGACCTTTGAACAGAGCAGACAGAGAAAGACTTCCACCAGAGCAAGCACCCTGAATTTGGACTTCTACACTCCTAAACTATGAGAAAATAAATTTTTGTTTGTTAAACTCATTCACTTATGGTGTTTCTATTATAGCACCCCAACTCCTCAGAAAGAAGATTGGGCAATCTACTTGCATAGAGATACCACTTCAGAAAAGCAAGGAGGGGTTGCTATGAATTTGATCCAACACAATGGCAATGTTTGGTTGGTTTGATAGATATATAAGACACCCAGGAATCTCCTCTAACACCATATTGCTCCAAGGGTCACGTGTCATGACAGGACAGGCCAGCCCAGCCAAAGAGGACTCAACAATCCTTCACTACATAGATGTTTCCCAATCAGTCTCTTGAAACAGGATCATATACTGGGGACTGAAATGAAAGAACAGGGTTCTGGCTCCTGATGCCCACAGTTTAGCCAGAGGGACAAGCCAGGTTCACCCAGAATGCCCAGGCACCACACAGGAAGCACCACCAGAGACAGTGCAGCAAAGGAAGTGAAATGAGGGAGGTATTGTTAGCACAGACAAAGAACAGGGCATAGTGCTGTCATCAAGAGCAACACACAAATGAAGGCACACAAGAGAAGACCACATGACAACAGGAAAGAAACTGAAACAATGCAGCCCCAAGCCAAGAAGCACAAGGCATCACAGCAGCACCAGAAGCTGGAAGAGACATGAAAGAATCTTCCCCCAAAGTCTTCTGAGGTAGCCCTGCTGACAACCTGACAACCTGATTTCAGACTTCTGGCATCCAGAACTGTGAGAATAAATTTGTTTTTTCAAGCCATCAAGTTTGTGGTAATTTGTCATGCAGCCACAGGAAACTCAGTACTTATCTGCTCCAGCACCAGGGGAAAAGGAGCCAGCATATCCAGCTCAGCGTAACTCTAAACCCAGATGGCCTCCAAGGGCCTCAGAAACTGAAAAACAGAAGGACGTGGAGCATAAGAAACACCAGTCCCTCTGCTTTTCCCGGCCAGAGCTGTCTGGAGAAGAAAAAAGGAAGCCCCAGGGACAGTGCAGGAAGAGGAAGAAATTGGGAGCAGCAAACTCATTTGTCTGTGGACTTCTAGGCCCCTAAGACTAAAAAGCACTGCAGGCTGAGGACTGGCCAGTGGGAAGAGAGCAGTGCACATTACAAAACAGAATTGATAGTGAAACTGCCACCCACACAAAGCAGGTCAGAACTTTTAGCCTAGATCTAACCAGGATGTTTTCCCTGTTAAAACAATGAAACCAACATTCTCCTTGGATCTGAATATGGCCCACAGTCTCATAACATAATATTCAAAACGTCCAGATGCAATCCAATTTACTCAGCACACAAAGAACCAGGAATACCTCAACTCCTAAGAGAAAAGACAATCAACAGACTCCAATGCAGCAAAACAACACATTCTGCAATTATCAAAGACTATTTTAAAAAGCTACTATAAAAATCTCTAACAAGCAAACACTCCTGAATTGAATTTAAAAAGACAAAGTCTTACATATATATGTAAAACCAAAAACCAAACGCACTGCTGGCAAGTCAGATCCAATTCACAGCATCCTCTCCTTGGGTTTCCGAGGAAGTTATCATTTTAGAACTGAAATTGAAAACTCCCTACATAAGTTTAATAGCAGAAGGATGAAAAAGGAGACAGTAAACTTGAAGATAAATCTGTTGCTGTTGAGTCAATTCCAACTCATAGTAACCCCACGTGTAACAGAGTAGAACTGCTCTAAAGACTTCTTGGCTGTGCTCTTCAAGGGGAACTGACCACCAAAACTCCCTCTACAGCACTGCTGGGTGGGTTCAAACTGTAAATTTTCAAGTCAATAGTCAAGCACCATCCAGGGAGTTTCAACTTGAAGACAGAGCAATAGATATTATCTAACCTAAAAATAGAGTCCATGGGTGGTACGAACAGTTAAGTCCTTGGCTCTAAACCAAAAGGTGGAGGTTCAAGTCCACGAAGAAGCACCTCAAATGGCCTGGAGATTCTACTTCTGAAAAATCAGCCATCAAAACCTCTATGTTGAGTTCTGATAAGATGGCAAAATAGGCAGACAAATTACACAGACCCTCTTTAACAAAGAAAAGAGGAACCAAGTAACACAGATACGGAAGATAATCCTAGAGCACTGAGCTTTGAAAGGAAGGATGGATACAGAAGTCAACTAAACTCCAACTAGGAGAAGAATCTGCAGGAAACACCGAAAAAGGAGACATACAGAGCTGCAGACTGTCAGAGATCCTGACAGCATAGACAACTTGGATGTTGCCAACTGGTTTTAGGGGAGGAAAAAAAAAAAAGAAAAAGAAAACTCACTGCCAATGAGTCAGATCCAACTCACAGCAACCCTTCCTTGGGGTTCCGAGGCAATATCTCTATGGAAGTAGATTGTCCAATCTTCCTTTTGAGGAGTAGGTGGTGGGTTTGAACTGCCAGCCTTATAGTTAGCAGTCAAATGCTTTAGGCACTACGCCACCTGAGCTCCCAACCAAGTGGTGTTGGGACCTGAGAATTAACCTAAAAGTAGGCCCTGATAGCCAGGGACCTGAGAATTAACCTAAAAATAGGCCCTGATAGCACAGAGGACCGCACTGGGGGCTGGTGAATAAAAGGGGAAGGAGGGAAGGGAGAAGGGGTGAGCTGTGGACTTCTGGCTGTCCAGAGGGCACAGCCATTTTGCATGTTACCAAGCGGTTCAACCATTTTGGATATTTAAAGCTACAGCATTCACTCAGATTCCAGGGACCTAAGAATAGGCTACAATTCCTGGGGACCGCAAGGATATACCAGACACAGAGGACTGGAAAGGTGCAATATGCCCCTTGTTACTCTGATATTCCACACCCTCTTTGGTGAACAGAGGTGTGGCCAAGACTCACTTCCACCCACCTTCTGAGCCAACAGGAATTCCACCCCGGTCTGTGTGCTATGATGAAGCCTGGGTGCCCTGCTCCACCAAGATTTATTTTTTTCCTTCTACTTTTTGTTTTTGGTTTGTTTTAAGAATATGGGGGGATTTTTTGTTATTCTTGTTACCTTTTTTTATTATTATTTTTCTTTTTGTTCTTCTTACCTCCTCAGGTTCTAGCTTTGGGCTTTTTGTCTCTTCCCTTTTCCTGGTTACCATTCTTTCTTTCTTATGGTTCTCCCCATTCTTTGTTTTTCTTTTTGCATTTTTCCCATTTTTCTCTTCATTATTCTCTTACTCTACCTCTTTTCTCTTATTTCCCCACTCAGTATACACTGTGGTTTGCTTGTTTCTCTCCCTTTTTTTCTATTCCCATTTCTTTTGGCTTTTTAAAGTATTTCTTTAAATATTTTCTCTCCTTTATTGCATTTCCTCTTTTGTTCTTTTTTTCTCTTTTTGGTGATTGTTCCCATGTGCTTATGCAGTCTGTGTTTTTTGTCCTCTTGGTTTTACTTCTTTGATGGTTTGTCTATTGTTCCTTTCATCTAACTGAGTGGGAGAATGCAACAGTGCCCATACAACTGAGCCACACAAGCACCTCCTGCAGCTCCACTTACTGAGAGTCAACATTTCCTTCTGCATTAACTGGCCAATGACACACAGCCACCAATAACAGCCTGACTCACCCTTAACTGCTCTACATAAACACTTACAGAGATCTGTGCACCAACTCTTATTCTCTATCACACCCACCAGAAGACAGGTGGTAAGTGCATAAGGGATACCAACTAGCGAAAAGAGGAGTACAGTACCCTGCATACTCAGATACATAAAAAAGAAGAAAAAATCTTAGGTCAATCACTCCAACATACAATCGCCAATTAAATAAATATATGACAAAGTCACAATGTCTTGGAGACAAACAGACCATCACAGTCCACATAAAGAAGCAAGACAGAGCAGGAGAAACAAGGGACCATAATACAGACACAGAGCATATCCCTGAGGAAGAAGCAGCATTGGAACATCCTGACAAGGAATTCAAAAGAATTATAGTTAGATACCTTCAATGGATTCAGAGACAGATCAAAGAAAACACTGACAAATGAAGGAAAACACAAAACCCTAGAAAAATTTCAGAAGAAAATATAAGAAAATGACAAAATAAATGAAAAATTAGAGATCAGACAAAATCTACAGACAGAAATCCAGAATTTTAATAATAAATTTTCAGAAATAGGTAACACATTCACTAGGCAAAAAGTACAACTGAATTAATGGAAGATAGAATTAATGACATTGAAGAAAATACCTCAATTCTTCTTTGGAAATGGATCAATCAGAAAAAAAGATCAAAACAAAATGAAGAAAGTCCACGATTTGTATGGGATACCATCAAAAAGAATAACCTTTGCAAAATTGGAATTTTAGAACAGGAAGAGAAAAAGAAAACCACTGAGAACACTGTCCAAGATTTGTTGGAAGAGAACTTCCCAGATATGATGAAAGATGAGAATATATCCATTCAGCAAGTCCAACAAACCCCAAACAGGATAGACCCCAAATCACCAAGACACATCATAATCAAACTCACCAAAACCCAACACTAAGAAAGAATCGTGAAAGCAGAATGGGAAAAAAAAAAAAAAAAAGTTACCTACAAAGGGCAACTAGTAAGACTAAGCTCAGATTTCTCAGCAGAAACCATACAAGGAAGAAGGAAATGGGATGGTATATATAAACCCCTGAAAGAAAAAAATTTCCAATGAAGAATTATGTATCCAGCAGAATAGTCCCCCTAATATGATGGTGAAGTTAGAAAATTTCCAAATAAGCAGAAATTAAGGGAATTTGTTAAAACCAGACCAAACTTACAAAAGATATTAAAGGGAATCCTCTGAACACCAATAACAACAACAAACAACAACTGACAATTAATACACCTGATGACACAACCCATAAACCAACCTACTTATGGAAATATCCAAAGTAAAATAAGCTTGTTGTTAAGTGCCGTCGAGTCGTTTCCGACTCATAGCGACCCCATGCACAGCAGAACGAAACATTGCCCGATCCCACAGCAGCCCCACAATCCCTGCTATACTTGAGCCCATCATTGCAGCCAGCGTGTCAATCCATCTCGTTGAAGGCCTCCCCCTCTTTCGTTGACCCTCCACTCTA
>NW_006922243.1:739621-742908 GCF_000298275.1 Orycteropus afer afer
CTGTGGCTGACTGTACCTCTGTCTGGCTTCCTGGCTTTTAATCCCTTTTCTCCTGCTCTTCTGCCCTGCTGTTTTGTGCGTCCCTGAGTTGTCCCTGGGGCTGACTGCTCCTCTGCCCGGGTTCCTGGCTTTTTATCCCCTTTCTCCTGCTCTTCCAGCCTGCTCTTTTGGGCAGGCCTGAGTTGCCTCTCCTCACCTAGTCCCTTCGGCTGACTGCTCTTCTCTCTGGCTTCTGGCTTTTAATTCCCCTTTCTCCTGCTCTTCCCGCTTGCTACTTTGGGCGTCCCTGAGTTGTCTCTCCTCGCCTGTAACCCTGGGGCTGACTGGTCTTCTGTCCAGGTTCCTGGCTTTTTATCCCCTTTCTCCTGCTCTTCCGGCCCGCTACTCTGGGCAGGCCTGAGTTGCCTCTCCTCACCTAATCCCTCTGGCTGAATGCTCTTCTTTCTGGCTTCCTGGCTTTTAATCCCCTTTCTGCTGCTCTTCCCGCTTGCTACTTCGGGCATCCCTGAGTTGTCTCTCCTCACCTGTAACCCTGGGGCTGACTGCTCTTCAACATTGCTCACAACATTGTAAACAGGGAACCAGAAACATCAATTGGCAAATGAGGACAATTACTGAATAAAGAGAGGGAAAAAATAGTGTAGTTATAGAACTTGTACATGGTGAAGAAGTCAAGGAAGTTGCAAGATAGAATGAACTGTTCTAAACTTGGGGAGAAACTTATAAATCACAGGATAATCTCAAAGAAAAATGATAAACCTTCCCATCACAATAAAAAAGAGGACAAACACAAATATTTAGCAAATACTAAAACAATAGCAATGAAGGAAATGATAACATGATTTATAAACAAAATGAGGTCAGCACAGAAAATTATCGAACAAAGAGATCAGGAACACCACAAAAATATATGTAACAAAATGACAGCAACAAATCCATATTTGTCCATAATTACACTGACTGTAAATGGATTAAATGTACCACTCAAGAGACAGAGAGTTGCAAACTGGATAAGAAAACGTAACTCATCTATATGCTGTCTACAAGAGACACATCTTAGAGACAAAGACAAAAATAGACTAAAAATCAAAGGTTGGAAAAGATACATGAAGCAAATGACAACCAAAAAAGAGCACGAGTGGCAATATTAATTTCTTATTAAACTGACCTTACACAAAAAACCACCATTAAGAGACAAGAATGGACAATATGTAATGATTAAATGATCAAACGAACAAGATATAACCATAATAAATATCTACAGATCTATGACAGAGCCCCAAAATACATAAATCAGACTTTAACAGAATTGAAAAGACAAATAAATGACTCCAGTGTCATACTGTTGTTGTTGTTATGTGCCGTCGAGTCAGACCCGACTCATAGTGACCCCTCCTGAGGTTTTCTTCAAAATGGTGTATTAGTGTCATACCAGGAGACATTAGGCAAAAAGGACAAGGAGGCCACATCTCCTGACCTCCTCTAACCCTACAAAGAAGACAGTACATCAGTAACATTTTTGTTCAAAATGGTGTATTAGTGTCATACCAGGAGACATTATGCAAAAAAGGACAAGGAGGCCACATCTCCTGACCTCCTCTAACCCTACAAAGAAGACAGTTACATCAGTAACCCAAGGCCTACTACTATAAGACCAGACATGCTGCCTCCCTCCAGCCCTTTCACTAACAGTTCCTCCCAAAGCACCCACCACCTCTCTCCTGGGTTCGATAATTCACTGCAGTGGCCATACAGAACTCACAGATTATAGGGTACCAGACTACAATTCAAGTTCAGGAAAAACACTCAGTCTCTCTCCCAGCCCACAGTCTCTCTCCTAATAGTCTCTCAAAGTCTCTCTTCCAACAGTGAGTGTCCCTCTGTGTCTCCCTCAGCAATGCATCCCTCTTGCATCTCCTTCCCAGCAGCTCGTGTCTCTTTCAGGAGCGTGTGTCTCTTCCAGCAGCATGTTTTTCTTAACCAGCAGTCACAGAAAGACTTCCTCTGCCTCTAGGAGCCCTCCTTTTGAGCCTGACAGAGTGGCCAAACTAACCAATCATAACATTAGAATTCTAAGCACCTGAGAGACAGCAGGAACCTCAGAACATTGCTTTCTGTTGCGCCCAAGAGAAATACCCCAGGTGGATAACTTTTACAACCAGGAGCTCTACAGTAGCTCACAGCAAATTCCACCACAGAGTTTACAAAGCCTTATGGCTAAAAAAGCCACACTAACAAATTTATTACACCACACATTAATACACCCATTTCAACAAAAGAGAGAACAACTTGAAAGAAATTCAACAAAGATGCAGTAAACTAAACAATGTAATCCACCAACATAACTTTATAGACATCTACAGAGTACATCAACCAAAACAGCACATGGAACATTCATCAGTATAGACTATATGTTAGGCAACAAAGGAAGCCTTAATAAATTTAAAAACATTGAAACACTGCAAAGCACATTTTCCAATCATAATGCTATAAAATTAGAAATCAACAAAAGATCAACGGAAAAAGAGCAAACTGAACAAAACCCTCATAAAGAACGACAAGGTAATAGAAGAAATAAAAAATGGAATTAAAAAAATTCTTTGAATCAAACGAGAATGAAAATACAACATACAAAATATTTGGGACACAGTAAAAGCAGTGATCAGAGACCAAGTTATAGCAATACACGCACACATAAAAAAAAGAAGGGCCAAAATCAACACCTTAACCCAACATCTCCAACTATTAGAAAAAGAACACCAAGAAAAGCTGACAGTCACCAAAAGAAAGGAAATAATAGAGATTCGAGCAGAAATCAATGACAGAGAAAACAGAAAAAAAATCGATAAAGCTAGAACTTTTCTTTTTAAATATTAATAAAATTGACAAACCACTGGTGAATTTAACAAAGGAAAAGAGTGAGAGAATACAAATAAGAAATGAATTGGGCCTGGTATTGGTTTAATGACAGATACATAGACCAATGGAATAGAATTGAGAACCCAAAATAGCTCCACTGACCTATAGTCAACTATCTTTGACAAAGGCCCAAAATCCATTAAATGGGGAAGAGAATGTTTGTTTAATAAACGGTGCCAGCAAAACTGGAAATCCATTTGCAGAAAAATTAAACAAGATCTGTACCTCACACCATACACAAAAACAAGCTTCAATGGATCAAAGACTTAAATGTGAAACCTAAAACTATAGAGTTCCTCAGGGAAAATATAGGGGCAAATTTAGGGGCCCTAATATATGGCATAAATAGACTATCAAGCATAACTCAA
>NW_006922243.1:743779-744968 GCF_000298275.1 Orycteropus afer afer
ATTTTCTTTGTTGGTTACCAGGGGTGGGAGGGGAGGGGAGGGAACGCTGTTATATAGACAGTGATAAGTATTGATTTGGGTGAAGAGAAGAGCAATGTACCAAATGTGAATGACCAATATGGTGGCATTGAGGATGAGAAACACAGAGAGGTACATGGGAGGTACAGACAACAAAGATGAGTCCTTTTGCACATACAGTACTGCGTTGTCAGTGAAGGCAAACATGGGTATATGGGTGGATAGATGGGAGGACAGGCTGAACTACTAGGTATGTCTATGAAAAGGAGAGAGTATCCAAGACCATGTATAGGGTTAGCAGACAATGGTCCTATAAGTTTATGTGAATGATCAGAATTCCCAGGTGTATAGTAGAGCTGACAAGGGCCAAGGTTGTGGTCACTGCCTGGTTACAGCCAGCTACCCAGAGTGACCAAGTGGTTGAACCTGTGGGCTTGGGACCATAGTCACAGGGGACATCAAACTCAATTGGCATAACATACTATACAAAACACTGTTCCACCTCCTACTTTGGCAAGTAGCAACTAGGGCTTTAAAAGCTAGCAAGCTGCCATCTAGATGCAACAATGGGTCTCTCCTCGTCAGAGCAAAGAAGAAAACCAGAATTCATGGAAACAATTAGTCCTAGCAACTAGTACACGATCTGCAGCCTATACAACTATGAGACCAGAAGAACTAGATGGTGCCAGGCTACCACTGCCATCCACGTAGAAGGGGATCTATCTAGGAGATCCTTGATAAAGAGCAAGAACGATGTGGAACAAAACTCAAAATCATTGGGAGGAAAAAAAAAAAGGGGGGAGGACAGGTTTGCTGGTCCGATAGAGCCTGGTGGAACCACTGAGACTATGGCCCCTAGCTGCCCTTCAGGTCTGAAATTGAACCTACCTGTGGTTTCCAGCCAAACAAAAGACAGTCATAGGAGTTGAACATTTACCTCAAGTAGATATACTCCTTGGAGAAAACAATCATGGGAGAAAGAAGGGCTGCTCATGCACAGGGAGACAGCTCAGGGGACAGGAATGCATGGAGGGATGGACACTGGGAAGAGGTAACTATGGGGAGGAAGTGGGAGGGGAGCTGTTGCATTGTGGTAAACTGTGGTCAACGTCATGAGACAAAGTATATGTGAGCTGAATTTGTTCTGTAAATCTTCACCCAAATCACAATT
>NW_006922243.1:760988-762308 GCF_000298275.1 Orycteropus afer afer
GAGGTAACTATGGGGAGGAAGTGGAAGGGGAGCTGTTGCATTGTGGTAAACTGTGGTCAATGACATGAGACAAAGTATATATGAGCTGTTGTATGGAAAGTCAATTTTCTCTGTAAATCTTCACCCAAATCACACACACACAAAAAAAGAACAACATAGAATCTGCAAATCACCACAGAACTTGGATGAACTTGAAGGACATCATGCTGAGTAAAGTAAGTCAATGACAGAAGGACAAGTATTGTATTAGTTTTTTATTGTAAAAAGTCAAGGAAAGGTTTATATATAGAAGAAAACTTTCTTTGTTGATTACCAGCGGTGAGGGTAAAGGAGGGAACACTGCTAGATAGGACTGCTAGATAGGTAGAGGCAAGTACTGATGTGGGTAAAGGGAAGGGCGATGTACCAAATGTGAGTGATCAACACAGTGGCACTGAGGAAGAAGACACAGAGAGGTGCATGGGAGGTACAGACAACAAAGATGAACTACTCTGCACATACAGTAGTATGTTGTCATTGATGGCAAACATTGATATACAGGTAGATATATGGGTGGACAGGCTGAACGATTAGGTACGTCTATGTGGGGAAGGGAGGGTGCGGGAGGGGGTATACCCATAGCCATGTATAAGATTGGCAGATAATGTTTCTACAAGTGTATCTATATGCTCTGTAAGAATTTCCAGGTACAGGGTAGAGCTGACAAGGGACAAAATTGTAGTCACTTCTTAATCACAATGAGCTACCTGGAGGGAATGAGGAGTTGGATCTGTGGGCTCAGGACCATGGTCACAGGGGACATCAAGCTCAATTGGCATATACTACACAAAAGCATTGCTTCACATCCTACTTTGATGAGTGTTGTTGTTGTTATGTGCCATCGAGTTGGACCCGATTCATAGCGACCCATCCTTGGCTTTCCAAGGCAGTATCACTACGGAAGTAGACTGCCCCATCATCCTTCTGAGGAGTGGCTGGTGGGTTTGAACCTCCAGCCTTCTGGTTAGCAGTCAAGTGCCTTAGGCACTATGCTACCAGAGCTCCCACTTTGGTGAGTAACAACTGGAATCTGAAAAGCTTGCAAGCAGCCACCTAGATGGGTCTCTCCTCATCCAGAGCAAAAAAGAACGAAGAAAAACAAAGAGACATGGAAACAATTAGTCCAAGGGACTGGTACACCATGCGATCCTCAGCCTATATGACTATGAGACCAGAAGAACTACATGGTGCCCAGCTACCCCTGTCACTAGGAGGAGGATCTATGTGGGAGATCCTGGATAGAATGGGAGAACAATGTGGAACAAAACTGAAAACCATTTT